>NC_051238.1:18234121-18534121 GCF_015220715.1 Pygocentrus nattereri | reverse complement strand
AAGTCATTATTCAATAGCAGGAATGTTAAAACACACCAGAGTTTCCTCCCACATCAACTTGAATCATATCTGAGCAATGTTTTTACAAGACTAACAACTATATTCAAATTGTTATGCATTTGAGTGTTTTCTCTGAGTATTTACTATTTATAATTATACTAATTATATTTACTATAATACTACTTTGACTTCTATGCAAAAGTTGAATGAAAAAAATTATTCTACTCCTACTACCTCTACAAAGAACACTCTTCACCAAATTTTAATGCACAATTGCTGTTTACTTGCTGAATTTAACTTATTAGAAAAAAAATGTGGCCCGTTATGTTTTGCCCAGTAGGCTCTGAAATTAGCAGAAAAAAATGCCATGTATATAGTTGCTCACTTAATTTTAAATACAAAATCAACAAAACTTGTAATTTGATGAGGGGTGTTCAAACTACATATGAATGTATAGACTATACCCATTCCAATCCCACACTAAAAAAAATGTAAAAATAAAACAATGTATTCAGACCTTTCATATTTACAAGAATTATGTTATGATCTATTTAAAAAACAACATTAATTGAGATAGTAATAAACTAAATACATACAAAATCAACATTATGAGGTACCTTGTATTGGGAGGTCTCTGTCCTAAACCCTAACCCACTAAATTTCCACTTGTGAAAATAAAATGTACATTTTTAGCGCTGTTTTAAAACATCTTTCTGATTTCTTTTAAAGTTGACAGATTGATATTTAGCATATTTATTTTGTGTATAACATTTTTTAAATGTTCTCCCATTTTTCCATGTTACTAATGAATAAAAAAGTATTCCATAGGCGGAGCCTTATGTCAGCCACACTCCTGCTGCAGCCATTCTCAAAGTTACAACACATAAGAATAAGGGGTGTAAAAATGCATCTGGCGGTGACTGAACAGCAATTACTATTTTGAAATATTAAATTCGTCTATATTGTGAACTGAACCGATTCGTGGGGCCAGATGAGATTGTATGATGCACTGGATCATTTGTTAAAGAATCATCATTGAATCATTGTGAGGTTTACACCCCTAATAAACACAGTTCTCAAGCTAGATGTATTGAACTTAAAGGAAAGTGTTGGTCAGACCTGGGAACCTGCCATGTGTCTCCAAAACTGGACCATAGTTTGTCCTCCTCTGGGGTGACGACAAGGCTGAGGAGCTGCAGAGTGGCCTCTGTGAGGAAGGGGCTCAGCACTGATCGTGGCACATCCAGAGGATAATGCATCACCAGCTAAAGCATCAACAGAGGAGAAATGTAACTTAATCGAATAGTTCTGTTTTAGAGAGATGCCAATGACATTGATTCAGAGAAAGAGCACAAAGTCAGCAAGTCTGGAGAGAGTTAGGGATGACAGACCAAATACAGTCATCTTTAATACATTTTTGGAGTTATTATTATTATTATTATTATTATTACAATGACAAGTAAATCTCTTCACAAAAATAAATTAAACTAATTATTCAGTCACATCAGTTAGTACAGGGATGAATAATATTCACTGAAAAGCAGGATGTAAATAATACAATCAAAGCAGTTCATTTTTACTCAACTTCATGATAAGCCATGTGGCCAGACATGTGACCAAAAGCTGACAGATACTCACAAAGCCAAGGACAGAGAAGAGAATGTGAACATATTCAGAAGGTTTAAGGTTTCTTAAATGTCCGTCAAGTTTCCCCTACCACAGCCAAAGACAGGACAATACATTAGTTGCAATACAGTGTCAAGACATGATCTTCTGAAGCATTCTGACACATGAAATGACATTAGGGATGTGCATGCTGACTAATTTTGGTATTCAAGTACAGTATTTAACAAATGAATATTCTGCAGAGAAGGAAAAAAGGTACGTCGGCTGAAGGAGCATAGGCCAGGTGCAGGATGCATACTGATCAGTCTGCTCCAATGAGAGCAGAATACGAACTAGTTACTAATAATGTAGAATACAGACCCTTGCAGAATAAAGTGCCTTATTGGTTACCAACAGTCATATTCTTTACCTGTTTGCAGCTGACAGGCACAGATTTTAAAGCTAACAGCTACACAGTGAAAATAAGAATAGTTTGTATGTAAGACAGAACCACATTCATTCTGCAGCTAAACTGTGCTGTCATGAATGCTGCTTATGATATCGTTGTTTTATTTAAGAACTGCCTTGTTATTGATTGTTTGGTTTACTAACCAACTTGGTTATATACCTTTTCATTTTCCATCAGTTCTCGCTAGCTGGGGCTGTTTGTTATGTGGTTATTGAAGATTTTCTCTCAGACACGAGTACAGCACGTTACGTTTGCGCACCACAGGAGTGCTTCATCAAGCGTATACATTCAGCATAAACTGGCCTTAACAATGTGCTCACATTCAGGCATTTGTGTGTCAGAGTATCAGTCATACAGTAGTCACTATATAAACAGTTAAACTCAACATCTGAGACGTTCTTTACAACATGCAGGGCTAAGCTTTAGAAATTCATGACTAAACTATCTGGAGCATGGTTTTGAAATTGTGGATGGTTGCACAAATAAAACTGATTTTTTTTGGGATGGATTAACTCAGATGTGCTTTGGTTTCCCCTGTTTTTACAGACAAACCAGTGGCCCTTGTCCCATTCATGTTTAATAATGTTAATATCTGTAATACTAATGAAGCGCCAAACAGACAGATTTGCATTAAGGCCTTTGAATGGTAATCAAGCTTACAGTTTAAATAACCAAAATAAAATGAAATAGAATAAAAAAGGTTAGTGTCCAATACTAAATGCTTTAAACAATGATGGCTAGTTGTTCACGTCTATTTCAGGACTGAAAACTTACCAGGAGATTGAATGCATATTTAAATTTCTGAAGACAGCCAATAAATTCTTGTATGGAGGGAAAGTTTTCGCCTGCACAGGATAAAAAAAGTAAAGCAGTGATGAACTTTAGAATTAAACAAATGTATTTGCAGTTATGATTATGATGAACCGATCAGACATGCTATGCGCCACAGTTACCATATTTCCTCTGGTTTTTGCCTTTCTTTTGCTTTTTCTTGTTTCCCTGCTCTTGTCGTAGAGCTGCTTCAACTTTATCTGTGAACAGCTCAATGTCACCCACCACATGATTAAAGATTTCCTGAAGGAAGGTGAAAATTGAGATAGGTAGACAGATTATTTGTGGAAGGTTCCACCTAAATTAAGTGTATTATTGAATGTGTTGTTATTAACTGACCGAATTCCTTTCAGCTTCTGTGTATGGAGGAGGGGATGGTAGCACTGAACGGCTTTGCTCATACATATCTGGGCTGTAACGGGCGTCATCTCTGGGAGCCTCTGAAAACACAAAAAAACTTACAAAAATGACTTATTTTCATAAGTTAAGCATGTAATGAAGGTTCAATGAGAGCACATACAGTCAGGTCTGTAAATATTTGGGCATTGAGAAAGTTATTGCTATCTTAGCTGTCTGCCACAGCATACTGGAGTTGAAATGAAATAATCCAAGCACAAAGTTGACTTTCATCAGGTAAACTGATTAGGAATTACAAGCATTTGCATAACAGTTGGCTAGATCAAGAACACCACCCAGGAGGTAGGCGTATCTGTGTCAAAATCAACTATCAATACAATCAAGAGACCAAAAAGAAAACCAGAAAACAAGCATGGTGGAGGTAGTGTCACAGTACGGGCATGCATGGGTGCCATTTGAAATGGTTCTCTCGTATTGATTGATGACTGCTGAAAAAAGCATTAGGAGGAATTCTGTGTATATGGCTATAGTAACTGTTTAGTTTCAGCCAGATGCTTCAACTCAGAGAGTGACCTGAAGCATATTGCAAAAGCAATCGACAATATTTTTAAGGCAAAAATCAGCCTGAGCATACATTTCACTGAAGGTAAATGCCCCAAGAAGAAGCAGGAACTGAAGACAGCAATAGTAAAGGCCAGAAAAAGCATGACCAGCAAAGAAGCCCAGCATCTGGGTTCCTGACCTATGTAAGTTAAACCAAATGATTACAATAACTCTGTCACCATCCAAATATTTATAGACTGGACTGTATGTGTTGTTAAGTGTACATTACAGAACAGAGGACACTGGACAATTTTTTGTGACAGATGTTGTAGCAAGAATACATGTAATGATTTGAACCAATGACTTTCTAGTGCTCTCTGAATATAAAATTTGATTTCATGATGAAATTTTTGCTGTTCTTTAGCAACTGTAAATGCTTTTGAATCTTCATTGAAAAATCATAGCATTAGAAGTGGTAGTCTTTAAACAGGCCTCACCGTAGTCCTGGTAGGTATTGAGTTGAGGTGGAAGGTACTCAGGTGGAGGAGGAGGTGCAGGCTGCATCGGAGGGGGGCCAGGTCTGCGGAAACCCCCCGAATAACCTAGGCCTATGATACTCTCCAGATTACTCCTGTGAAAGAATCAATGTGTCACTATTGACCAGGGGAGATAGCTGGTCTTGTCAAGATCTCTGCTTCTGCTCAGTTCATTGTAGGATTGTTTTGGGATATATTCCCCCAAATAAAAAAAAACCTGTACAAATGTACAACTGCTGCTTTTTTTTAATCTAATGTTATCACATGTTTTGTCATGTACAGTTTATGTCTCATATATATATCCATGAATCTAGCTCTCTATCAACATATGTACAACAAATGGTTAACTTGCAGACCTAATGAAAGGTATGTCTTCAGGGAAGAGAAACATTTCAGTAAATGTGTCAGTAACCTACTGTGGAAAAATTTAATTTTGATTGGTGGGCAATGCACCCCCCAAACAATTAGTTTAAAACAGTTAACAAAAGGACTTCATGTCTCTTAGTGCTGGTTGTCAGTGTGGCCTTTTCAGCTTGCTTAGTTTTGTAGAAATCTGAGAGTTTGTTACTGTTTCCAGTGAGCAGAATGGATCAGACTCATTCAGAATTAAATCAGTCAAACCAAATCAGTTACAAAGAACTTAAGTAAAAGCTATTTTATAGCATTGTCACATTAATTTGTCTATGCTGCAGCCTACCTGATGTCAAACAGTGGTTCACTTGGTTGAATTACTGGCTCTTCTCCTCTGTGCTTGATCATTCGGTCCAAGTCACCTCTCACATCTGCTGCCTTGAACAGTATGGATAAAACTGAATGAACCCATCTGCATGTATCACTTACATATTTTTCAAATTTCCCATCCAGCCAAAACCAAAAAACACTTCTAGGCAATTTCAATTTTTATCGAACTACCTTAAAGATGAACCACTGTAATAATCTAATACAATAACCCTAAGATGTGTATGTGGGCTCACACTTCAGTGATTCACTTTATGTAGGCAACTGTATAACATACTGAATAGTAAGTGTTAGGATTTCTAACTGAATAATAAGGCTTGAGTTAACTTTGGGCCTTTGTCTATTTCCTTTTAAAGCTTGAGACAAGTTAGATCACAATGTCTTATTGCAATCAAGCTGTAATTAAAACAGGCACTGTACAATAATATATAATTGTCAGTACTCAAATGAAATAGAAAATTCCTTACCCCGGTCTCCTCACACTGGAACAAGAAAACATTTGGAGCCCTCCGCCCATTCTCCTGACAAGTGACTGCCAGCAGTGAGTCATAAGTGCAGCTGTCCAGAATTGCCTTAGTTTTCATGATGCTCCCAAGAGGAAGAGACTCCAGCACCTCCTGCATAGTCAGCAAATACAAAAGCATAAAACAACAGTATTACAAAAGTTAATGTTCAGGTCAGATTGAAGAAAGTGTCTGCGAAGGCCTTTATGAAACCAGTATAGTTAGAGTGCAGGCATACTATATATATCTTACTCATCAGATTCAGAATAAATGTATCATTATTTTAAATTTAGGATAATAGGACAATAACTGGATGGATCAAGAATGGAAGATTAGAGCTAAATTCTGGAGCAGGGTTGGTAATCACAGATGTAAGGCGACCAACCTTTGTTTCGATGTCACAAAGCTGTAGACTGCCGCTCTGCACCTGCAGGATCATGTCCTGACCCCACACTTTCCCTCGGCTGTCCAGAGTCTTCAGCTTGGCCACGCAGTCTTCCACACTGTTCAGCTCCTTCCTGTCTAACTCGCATGTGAACAGGTGCTGAAGAAGATGCCAAACATTTGCCAGTCAATGGTGACTGAATTGGGACCAGAAAGCTATTCTGTCTTTGCCCACAGTATATTTACTGTAACATTTACACTTAGAATGAGAGAATAGTTGACCTAGACTTTAAACATGACTAGCAGTCTGCATTTAGTCACATAAAAATTCAGTTGCAGATAACCTTATAAAACTGGTCCGATTTTACCTCCACTCTGTACTGAAAGGTGTCAGGATGCCTGTTAACGGATTCTGAGTATTCCTTCCTTTGCACTGCATAGTAAGAGGACAAAATGGACTTATTATCATGAGAGCCACACTTGCTGGGTCAGAACTGTGTCATTTTGAAAGGACTAAGGTTTTTACTCACTGTAGATAGATTTTGCACTGGGCCGAGACATATCAGGCTTCTGAGAAGGTGGCTCTGGTGAGAAGCTTCTGCAATAAGAACATAAGGCAACCTATGTGAACGACACATCATACTGTTTTTTTCCATTAAATATGAAGTGTTGTGAGCAAGCACTGTGCAACAAATGCTTACTGCACTGGGATCCAACTTTCAGTAGACTACAATAAAGGGCTCATTTTTTATGTTTTTTATTTTCTTTTTGCCCAGGCATCCACCAAAAACCATCGTAATTCATTTTAACATGGCCATTTTCCAGCTTCCTTTTAGCCTTAGAACTAAATGGGCTGTTTTTGTTCCTTGCATTTTATATTATTATATGTAAATGTCATTTTTTTCTGGGTAGTTGTATTCCTTCCAGTCTAAGGATGGATATATAACTATATGAAAAATAAGCATAAAATGAATTTCTTTAAAAAGAAAAACAGTGATATACAGACTGACATTTTCCTAGAGTTCACTAATGAATCACAATAAAAATGAATTACTAGCTGCTTTTTTCTTGAATATAACTATTAAAATGGCATTGGTGACACAATGAACATAAAAGGGCCTTTAGGGAATTGTAATTGCTGTTTATTTTTGGAAATATTATACGTCTTTGACCCATTTATGTGAATACGCTACGTTCGAAATATGCAGTTGTTTAAGGTTCTTTAAGCACTGATGAGATACATGATATACTCAGAAAACCACATTGTGATATAGTGTCAAGCAATTTATCACAATAACAATAAACACTGTCATATTGACCAGCCCTAATTTAAACCCAAGGCATCAAATAATACGGTAATAAGCTAAATATATACAAAATCAGAATTTATACGGCAGTTTCTATAGAGATATGTCTGTCCCACACCCTAATCCCTACATTTCCCTTAAACTTCCTTTATTTCTACTCATTACCCATTTTATCAGCTCCACTTACTATATAGGTGCACTTTGTAGTTCTTTTGTAGTATTTTGTTAGCCCCCTTTTATCCTGTTCTTCAGTGGTCAGGACCCCCATGGACCCTTGCAGAGCAGGTACTATTTGGGTGGTGGATAATTTTAGCACTGCAGTAACATTGACGTGGTGGTGGTATTAGGGTGTGTTGTGCTGGTACGAGCGGATCAGACACAGCAGTGCTGCAGTGTTGTAGAACTACAAAGTGCACCTATACAGTAAGTGGAGCTGATAAAATGGACAATGAGCGTAGAAACAAGGAGGTGATCATATTGTTATGCCTGATCGGTATATATACATATTGAGTTTTTTCAATAAAAATTAGAATTTGTAAATTTAAAAAGTATTTTTAAAAAGTGCTATCTCACATTTTTCATGTCACAACCGAACCACAGAAGCTGTGTCCAAAAATGTACTATATAGTGCACTATTTTGGGGTCCCGCTATCTTGTAGTGGTGTCTGAAAACATAGTGCAGAAGGTCCAGTGCACTCATACAATCCCACAATGCACCGTAATAAGTGTACCACTGATGTACCCTAGTGGACAGGGGATACCCATAATGCACTGTGTGGCTTGTAAGTAATGAGCAAACTCATAAAATGTGTCCAAAATTGTTTACTGACACTATTATTTCTGTTCTCTATGATAGTGTTTTATGTAGTGATCCAGATTTTCAAAAGTAGGGTATCGTGATTAAGAGGCCACTTCCCAGGAAACATAGGCACGTGGTGACAACCAAAAAGTTGTTTTGGTGCCCACAATGTTGTCACAATATTGAAATGTAATTCCTCATAAAATTGTGACAATGTTATCTGAAAACATTTTGACAACATAATGGCAACATGGTCAGTATGCTGTCACAGCCTGCTAGAATCCTCATAAGTTCCATTATATTGTGAATGGAATCAAATTTTGCCACTAAATGGAATTCAGGTCGGTGTCCACTAATTTTATTTTAATTAAGTAAGCAGAATTAAATCGTAAAGCCAAAAGAGTTAATAGTCCGAAATGTTTTAAATTCTGATTTTCAGTAGAGTGATTCACTGTAAATTAAAACTTTGCCAAGGACAGACACCAGTACAATTAAATAAGGCAGTAATAAAAACCCACTACTTCTACAACAATTTAACTCTGCTGGAGAGTTAAGCTTTATGCAGCAAAATATATAAATACATAAATAAAACTCTAGCCAGATACAGACTATACGCAATGATGCTACATTTTTGTCAATATTTTTCATGCTGCACATAACAACCTTCCACGCTGAGAGACTTCCTAACAGTGAGTTTGCCACATTAGCAGCTCAGTTTGTACTAATAACAGCTGCTCTGTTCTCACAGCTCTGCAGCTCAGTTTGTACTAATAACAGCTGCTCTGTTCTCACAGCTCTGCAGCTCAGTTTGTACTAATAACAGCTGCTCTGTTCTCACAACTCTGCAGCTCAGTTTGTACTAATAACAGCTGCTCTGTTCTCACAGCTCTGAGCTCAGTTTGTACTAATAACAGCTGCTCTGTTCTCACAGCTCTGAGCTCAGTTTGTACTAATAACAGCTGCTCTGTTCTAATAGCTCTGCAGCTCAGTTTGTACTAATAACAGCTGCTCTGTTCTCACAGCTCTGAGCTCCGTTTGTACTAATAACAGCTGCTCTGTTCTCACAGCTCAGTTTGTACTAATAACAGCTGCTCTGTTCTCACAGCTCAGTTTGTACTAATAACAGCTGCTGTTTTCACAGCTCTGCAGCTCAGTTTGTAATAACAGCTGCTCTGTTCTCATAGCTCTGAGCTCCGTTTGTACTAATAACAGCTGCTCTGTTCTCACAGCTCAGTTTGTACTAATAACAGCTGCTGTTTTCACAGCTCTGCAGCTCAGTTTATACTAATAACAGCTGCTCTGTTCTCACAGCTCAGTTTGTACTAATAACAGCTGCTGTTTTCACAGCTCTGCAGCTCAGTTTGTAATAACAGCTGCTCTGTTCTCACAGCTCAGTTTGTACTAATAACAGCTGCTCTGTTCTCATAGCTCAGTTAGTACTAATAACAGCTGCTCTGTTCTAATTACTCTGAGCTCAGTTTGTACTAATAACAGCTGCTCTGTTCTCACAGCTCAGTTTGTACTAATAACAGCTGCTCTGTTCTCATAGCTCAGTTTGTACTAATAACAGCTGCTCTGTTCTCATAGCTCAGTTTGTACTAATAACAGCTGCTCTGTTCTAATAGCTCTGAGCTCAGTTTGTACTAATAACAGCTGCTCTGTTCTCACAGCTCAGTTTGTACTAATAACAGCTGCTCTGTTCTAATAGCTCTGAGCTCAGTTTGTACTAATAACAGCTGCTCTGTTCTCACAGCTCAGTTTGTACTAATAACAGCTGATCTGTTCTAATAGCTCTGAGCTCAGTTTGTATTAATAACAGCTGCTCTGTTCTAATAGCTCTGAGCTCAGTTTGTATTAATAACAGCTGCTCTGTTCTAATAGCTCTGAGCTCAGTTTGTACTAATAACAGCTGCTCTGTTCTAATAGCTCTGAGCTCAGTTTGTACTAATAACAGCTGCTCTGTTCTAATAGCTCTGAGCTCAGTTTGTACTAATAACAGCTGCTCTGTCCTCACAGTTCTGAGCTCAGTTTGTACTAATAACAGCTGCTCTGTTCTAATAGCTCTGAGCTCAGTTTGTACTAATAACAGCTGCTCTGTCCTCACAGTTCTGAGCTCAGTTCGTACCTCGGCTGGAAAGCTGGGGCGGGGCTGTACCCGTACATTCTTCACCCGTGATGTCACGTCTGTTACCAACACTAAAAAAGACAATATGACTTATGAAGTCACAATAAGAACAACCAACTCCTTGTGAATAATAATAATCACTTATTATCCCACAAAAAAATATAAATAAATAAAATAAATAAACAAACATGGTATCTGGTCAAGATCTGCAACATGCACACATCTGATTAAAATTTTTAATTAGCCTTATCTTGGACTTTTTCATTTCAACAGAGAATTACTACAGGACATGGTTTAAACATTTTAGTCAACGTTTAGGCTTAATCTGGGTCTGGGAAACCAGTCCAAAACGAGCTGTTTCCTTAACTGGTCAGGATGGAACAACAGCATTCATGCTATTCAGGTCTAACCACGCAAATAACCGTTCAGATTCTACGTAAACATTTTCATCTGAGAAAAAAATACTTTAAAATTGCAGTACACTATTTCAACAAAACTCGTGTAATTGTGTTTATCTGAATGAAACTGGCTTTAAAAATTACATCTAAACATTTAATTTCTTAGTCTCTTTTAAAACAAAACTCAACATTCAGATCTTGCCACAACACCCACTTACTTCTGTCAGAATCTTGTTTGATTACCAGCAATATATATATTCAAATTAATGATCTATCTTCTTTGCTGTCTGAAATGTCACCCACATGTCACACATCTGCACTTGGCTCCTTCAGTGTCTCCAACACAAAGATATTGGACATGGTACAACAAAAATGTATTACCTGAGACAAAATCAGCCTAGTTTCCACCTTAACGCTCCATTTTCAAGCTCAGTAACCCACCAGTTAAAAATCCTCACACGCGAAAAAAGGGACAAATATCCTGAACTTCCTTCTTAGTAAAACCTGGTGCAAAGTCCAGATACACCTGTGAGAGCAGATAGGAAGTGAGACAATCAGCGCAATGGAAATTATCTAGTTGAACATTTCTCTATCCAGTCCTTAAAGCTTTGAGGGTCACGTGAAGAGTGTGAAGTCCAGAACTACAAGATTGACCAACAGTTTCTATTCACAGGCCATTAAGCTTGTGAATACCTCACTCACTTTACTATTGTTCTTAGTGTTATTTTGGTCGTTTTCTCATTTATATGACAATAATGCTCTTGAATCTTGAACATTCTTTGTTTGCTCTAGTATAGCTGTACAATTTATTAAAATATTTTGACCATCTGAGAGTCCCAATGAGCCCATTTGGAAACACTACTAGGTTACATCCAGATTTCAAAGGTTGGGAACGTCTCGTGTTCCAAGTTCATCGAAAGGCCTAAGAATCACATAAGACTTGAACTTCAACCTCTTGACTAACAGCTTTTATGACCAACATAGATGTAGACAGTTCCTACCTGACGGTTGTCATGAAATAATTAACATTCTTCCAAGATAAGACAGAAACAGTAGTCACTAAAATCAAGGACATAATCATCAGTTAGCTGATAACTAAAAATAGCATGAAGACTGCCCCTTCAGAACAAAAACACACTGGAGCCATTTAGTGAATAACCAAATATTTTATTCAATAGGTGTATGTACACTTGTCAACATAGTCAGATCAACTTTAGGAGGAAATAGTTTACTCATGATGAAAAGCAGGTGGCTTCATCGTGGAAAGGGTCCTTCAGGGCAAACTTATACTGTGGCCCTGGCCTGGGTAGCCTTAGCCAGCGCCTTTAGATCTGAGATGCACTTGGCAATACTCTCCTTCTCCTGTAAATAAAAAAAAAAAGAGGTGGGGGGAAATAAGCAAGTACATACAGAGGAGGCATACTCAGACGCCTTTTCAGACATTGACAACTTATCTTTATCAAAAGCAGTTTGTTGGGGGAATGCACACAACTTGTTCTTGGTATCTGCTAACTGTACTTTAATGTTCAGTGCGCATAACAAGGAATTTTAGCCACTGCCTGGAACCAGCAGCAAAGAAGCAGACTGAAATGTGAAACGGCCCAGATACTTTTAAGAAGTTCTGTGAAGAAAATGTATGCATATTTATTATAAGCTTGGGGTTTTAAAGCAGGTCAAGAATCTTTACAATATGCAGGACAAATTAGGTTTGCAAAATCAAAAACTTTTGAATAATAATCACATTACATTTTTTTTTTTTTTCATCAGTCTGGGGTGGCTGGGCCACTGTTTTAGAATAAGCACTTTATTTGTATAATTATTACAGAGTCATATTTACAAGGAACACTTTTGCCAAATAACATGTTTTGATGATCCAGTTTATACTGGGGAAAAAACACAAACAAAATACAAAATGTGCCATAACCTTTGCCCAGATTACATTTTATATTTTATTCTTCTTCCCAATGTGTTAAAATCAGCAAATAAACAGTACATGCAGACCAACTGTGCAGAAATATGTTCTTCGTAGAGGATACATCCTTAAATGTATTTTTTTTTAAAACAATAAAAACATATCAACCTATTTACATCAGCTTTGCAGACTTGAAAACTTAAACTACATGGACTGTTAAACTAAACCAAGTCTGAGTTACCAATACAAAATACCTTTCTCTTTCTCAGTGCATGATAGAACTACACGGACAACATGCACTAGAACACATTCATTTACAACACAGTCCACAGCTGATCCAAATGTATGCATGTAAATATTATATATTAGCAGGAATAAAAAAAAAGTTACCTTACTACATCCTACCATGTGTAATAGGATCATGACTACAACATGCAATGTGCTTCTAGACAAATCCGTCATTTGCTCACAATAATTGTTTGACACACTGAACTGAATTCTGGATCTGACATACCTGCTGTGGCGTGATGCTCTTGATGACATTCTGCTCAACCCAGTTCACCATGTGTTCTTGCTCCATACGGCGCTGCATGTTCTGAAGCTCCACCTGGTAGTTCAGCCTTTTTTTCACCTCGTTGGTGACCATGTGCAGCCGTTCCCTGTAGTTGATCTCCAGCAGCATGGCAACATTGTTCTGTTACATAAGAAGAGACAATTACACGCAGTAAAATCCATAATTCAAACTGCAACCTCGAAGAGAGCAATTCTCAGACAAAACCCACTAGTTTGTAGTATTTTGATCTGTGCAGCAGTTGTGTTGTGTTAAATAGCCAGTTGCGTTTTACTTTTGACTTAGTACTCTGTTTACATGACATTAAATATAAACTGATTGTTTTGGCAGTTTGGCCCAATAAGGAGCAAATAAGTTTTACAAATAATGTAATACAGTAAATTTGTTAAGATGCTTCATGTGTTCATTTAGCTCACATAGTGTGAGATTCTCACTTAAAAAGGCTATAATAAATCAGCTAAAAAATCTGTCCCATCTGGCTGTGAAGAAATCGCACTTCGGAATCAGATATACTATGTTTCTCTTATTTATGTTTGTCTGTTGCACAACATTTTTATTATTTAAATATTTTTGAATTATGAACACCTGATGTAGTAGGCCTATACTTAACTATATGCAATAGACATACACAGTGCAAATAATTTTGATGACCACCAAAAACAAAGGAAACTAAACATACAATTTAAATGGTAACTCATTGCACAAGTCAAAATAAATCATATGACACATTTTCTCACCCTCTTAGCATCAAAAAGCATCTGTCTCCCCTCTGCTCTCCATTGCTCCTTCTTCTCATCTTCAATGGCTTGGGCCAGGCTGGTTATGGCCAGTTCTTTCACTTCCTGGGCCTTTGCCACTTTTTCCTGCAGGGAGAGAAAGTCAAAGACAGTTTAGATTCTACATAGAAATGGCTTTGAGGAAATAACACAAGCTAAACTATGACATTTCATTTTGATGTGATCATTTTAGCCTAAAAACAACAAAAACCTTTCATCTAATGGCTTTGAAATTATGCTTTTAAAAAGGGGGGTTCCACCTTTAATGGCCAACAATGAAAAAGGTGAACTTCTCTTTATTTCCAGAGAAATTAAGAAATTCTACCTCAGTCAATGCCACCTGGGTACAACTACTACTTCTCTGTGGTACATTAGCTGCTGATTGCTATCAAGTTGGTCTCACTTGGCAAATAACACTGCTTTCAGTTAATTTCATAGTCTCAAGGTTTAATCCACAAACTCATGCTAAGCAGTAAATACATGACATAGAAATGTAAAAGATGAGAGTAAAAAAGTTGAGACCTTATTTTATTCCAGAGAATGTAGGCATTTTATATACAGCCACTGAAAGGTGAACAGCCTTTTGTAAAACTAATCATTTCTGCCATTTCAGCAACAACTACTGTTTAAAACTACCTTAAAACTATATACACAACATAGCTCAATTTTGTGTAATCAAGACAAAACCCACCTCATTCAGTTTGTCAGCAAAAGCTGCCACGTTGGGACCAAACTTCTTGATCCCATAAATGATTACTGCACCAATGGAGGCAGCAGCGAAAGTCTCATGGTTGATGACGTAGATCTCCTTAGAGAGCAAATACAGCAGAAGACCAGTGCCCAGCACATAAGGTCCTGAGAAAGAAACATTTTCAATACATATGAGGCAGACTGGCTGGTGGGTCCTTTTCAGCTGCAACAGAACACTAAAATCAGGGCAGTCACAAGACTGATTAACAGTGTGCAGATCAATGGGAATTAAATACAAAAAACACATGAACATAAGCAAATCTTAAGAGGACCAGTACTGACAAACCTACCTGTGACACCAGTCTTTGGGTACAGCAATGTGAAAAGCTCCTCTGGGAAGATTCCATGGCGGACTTTTCCCCCTTTCTCTGGCAGAGGGGGCACAGGTGCCAGGCTCTGGGAGGATGAGTGGAGAGAACGAGAGGCTTGGACCACACTTTTAAAAAAAAAAAAAAAAAAAAAAAAGAGGAAAGAAGAGAACATGAGGACATAAGCAGGAAACCTTCCATTTGTATCAGCCTTTTAACAAAACATTTAACATTTTATGCTATGTTACGTTACATACCAGGCTCCAAATGAGCCGCTGTTCTTCAGGGCAGAACCTGCAGACATAACAGAACAGCACTGGTTAGGGTCAGACACACGATGTCATCCTCAGTGAGACTGAAAGCTTCTCACAATTTTACTTACCAGGCAAACCAAATTGCACGCTGTGCAAAGTAATGTACTTAAAGCTCACTGAATATAGCTAAAACCACCTAATTAACTTATCTGGTAGTGTGCAGCAAGCTTACCTAAAACCTTTCATCCAAAAGCATTCATTACGACTCTAATGACGAGTGTGATTTGACTGGCAACAGCTTTCAAGGAAATAAGGCGTTATTTCATCTTCTGCCAAATGAGTGCACAAGACGACAGCTTATTTACCTGCCAATGCTAACGGGCTCACTGCACTAACGTAAATATAATGTCCATCAATGCTCCTGGAAGGACGTTTAGCTTGCAAGCTAACTTGACAGGCTTTACCTTACGTGGTCGTGCGGACAGTCTAGCTACTTTAGCACTAGCTCAGCAGAAAAAACAAAACAACAGAATGAGACATTAGCATCATGAACTGTACAAAACTAAAAAGTCAGTTAATTCCCAGGAGAAGGTCTCGTATATTTAATGAGAGCCCTCTGTGTTTCACTCGGCTAACGTTGGCTAACGTTAAGCAGCGGTCAGGCCTGAGCTTTTACCCTTCAACTTCACATTCACTCTGCGCTCCCGCTCACAAAAACAGACCTAACGCAACAACAGCAACACTTCTGATTCAAACGCACCAACCTGAGACTAGCACAAGTCTCGACAGCATGGCTGCAGGAAGATAGGGCGAAACTGCAGGCCGAAATATCAGTTTTCAGAGCAGACACCACCAACGCTCCCGGCCTCGCTGTGCCCTTCTGTGAGGAGCAAGGATGGGGAAAACTCACATCTCATATCGCGAGATTTCTCATCCGGGTCATTTCAACTCAGTCCGAGCCAGAAGATGGCGTAAGTCTACACGAAGGGTTTGTTCAGGCTAAATCTCAAATGGCTCCCTGTTCTCCATAGTGCACTGCATGGGTCACGAAACTATGGCTCCTACACTCTTCTGCACACTAAACACTTAGAAAATGTTCGACAGGTAGTCGTGCAGCTTTGGCTACAATATAAATGTCTTTCAATTAGACTTGTCATGCGTTAGTTGGGTGCAGAAGGCGTCATGACGTACGTAGTGCACTACGTAGGGAGGAGGGGGCCATTTGAGATTCAGCCCTATTCTGTACAAGGACAAAACCAGCTATGCTACATTTTAATGTTAGCTGCATTAACAATGGCGTTGGGTTATTGTTTAGTAGCTGGATGGCCATGATAGTAATGAGGAATTCCGCCGGTGTAATGTTGTTTATTCTCAGTTGTGTAGGTGGGGAGGCGAAAGCTCTGTAGACAGTTCTGGATTTAAACATGAACAACTTTATTTCAAATGAATAAGATAGTGTTAAAGCCCTGTGAGAGTCCCGAAATGCGAATGTGGGATCTCTGTCGTCCAAGCTGCCTCTGGTCTTATATGCTGAATGGACGCACATACATAACATGTTCTATACATTAGCTCCCTCTCTTGAAGGAGGGGGCGAGAGAGGCCCTCAACAGAACACACGGCGTTAACAGAGGAAAAGAGAGCTTAACAGGACGTAAAGATAACAGTATAAAAATATAAAGAAAAACATGAATATAACAATATAGCAAATACAAGATGAGTCTAAAGACACCTCAGTAATTTCAGAATAATTAAATGGTTCTACAGAAACTCAGAACCCCCCTCACAGAATACATTAAGGAGGAGTCTGCAGAACGTTAACCTACATGAGAATGTCATGAGCACGTTTCCTGATACCTGAGATTACAGTCTGGCCTAAAAACGTTTTTCAAAATACATCGATGGCAGAGAGGTACATGAAAGGTGTTGTAAGGAAAAATAGTCCCCAAATAAAAATGTGTGTAATTTGCCATTATTAACATTACATATACTCAGAAGACGTGTTCACTGGTAATTTTGAATGGTGAAAAACAGCTATATGTGTCTTGTAGACACTGCGACCCTTGATTCCTCTCACAATGAAAAAGAAATCTGATTTGGTAAGATTGTCTACAGTGTATCATTTCGCATCATAACTCTCAGATGTTGAAATATACAGATTTTTTGCAAAATTCACAAAACAGCAAACGTTGATAGAATTCCTGGAGAAAAAAGTGCATCTTTTCCCTCAAAACAAAGAAAAAAGTAGGATTAAAGGGCACAGAATCCTTGTTTGAGTTTGTTTAAAGAAAACTATTTTGGGTTCTTAAAGGGTCTTGCAGTGGAAAATGCTCATTTTTTAAAATAAAAGAGTTCGATGTAGCATGTAAAAATAAAATACATTTCAACACAGACATATATATTTGTATATGTGAGTTTCATCCAATATTAAAATCCATTTCACTAAATACGTTGAGATAAATAAATAAATCCCATGTATTCCCCGCCCTTCCGGTCTGTATATGAAAATTAAGCTGCAAAAATAGCTCGTTTTCAACACATTGTTCTTGTGATGTTATGATAACCAGTTAGTTTATATATCTGTCTATTTCTCCTACAGCAGTCTAGCCCCGCCCATTTACACTGAGGTTATAAGATGAGATTCAGTCTGAAAAAGGTTGGAAAACTGTCATATAAAAATTAATCATGATTGTTTTGGTACAAAGATCTACACATGTTATGAGTGCACGGTGAAAAATATAAAATGCAATAAAGATAAGATAGCTAAGATAAGAAAAATATAGGGACATTAATTTTTATATGTGTGTAATACATTTCAAATATAGTTTCATTCCAAAAATGTACTGCCTCCTCTACTTTTACACCAACCATCTCCATGTCCACCTTCACTACATCCATAAACCTTCTCTGAGGTCTACCTCTTCTCCTTCTACCCGGCAGCTCCATCTCCAATATATCCACTATTCCTCCTCAACACATGTCCAAACCATCTCAACCTGGCCTCTCTGGCTTTGTCTAAAAGTTTTAGATAAATACAATTTATATATATTTATTTTCTGTATGCAATGGCCTTTTAAAAGAACAAAGCTACTGAAATTGTCATTTTGGATTTATATCTTTTATTACCATGAAACATTTATGTTCTAACCACCTCACTACTTAAAGTCTACTCAAGCTGCGCAGTGTGAAAGCCTAAAAGTAGCCTATCATTTTGGATTTCTAATAAAGCCAAGATTTTTACATTTCATTGCCTCTGGACATATTACAACATATGACCCCTCCCCACCACTCACAGTTCAGTTGAGCAGTCAGCGTGTGAAAGCACCAGCTATTTCTAATCTAAGGGCCCATCCGTGTGCAGCACAAGTTTCAATACGGGTGGCTACAGAGATAGAGCTGCTCGTGCAAGCTATGTGGTTCCTCTTACTTCCTGTAAAACTAGCAAAGCTGAAGAAGTAGACCGCTGTGCGTTGTTTGAACTCATTCTCATCCCTGCTTTCTTAGCTGCAATGTTTCCACAGACTCTTCTTTCGAGAATAGTTTGTCTTCCAGGACACCCATGAAACAGGTACTTTTGATTAAAGGTTATAATGTTACAGGTTTCTTGCAGGAAAAGTTTCAGTTTGCTGTCTGTTGTGCTCTCGTATCCTTACCAACTGACAGTCTCTGGTGTAACTTTGTAGTTCTAAGTTGGCTGTTGAGTCTAGGCAGATGAAAGCTATTTACTTCATGTATGCCCATGCAGTTGGTGCAGTCTGAGAAGTGAGGAAATTTGTATTCAGACACCATGTTTAAGGAGTGCATATCCAAAATGTGCGGCCTGCTGAAAATGAATGGAGGAGAAGAGTGGATAAGGATACCCATTAAAAAGCCTTTATTTATGTTACTCTCAATAGAACTTTTTCTCTGAACTCATTATTGTTAATGTCTTCACACTGAGTTGAGTTGACTTGATATGCGTATTCAATGAAGCTTGAAAGTTTCTGTTCTGTGTTTGCAGCTCTATAAGGATCAGCGAGTGCCGGCTCTTCAACCAGAATGACCACAGAGGTGAATGATTAAATATACGCTACCTTCTGCTAATCTAATAGTAAACTGATCACTACTTTAATTGAATGTATGTAGAGAACACTGTCAATTGCTGTGCAAATTGGAACTTTCTTACATCGTAATTTCAGTAACTTGATCAGGCTCAGACATTAACACTGAGGATTGTGTGTTGTTCAAATCACAGAAATGCCCCTCTAAAGCTGAGAAAGCCATCCGTTTGTGTGGGATTACTTTCGACTACATCTGCCATAAAGCATAAAACAAAAGCTTCAGACTCCTTTGGACTGAGCACAATGGCCACGCTTGATGGCTACCACTTTCAGCCTATTGACTACGACCAAAAGCTGGAACAGCGTGCTGTGAAGCACAGGAAGCTTGGGGATCGAAACAATGTGACAACCTGCAGAAGTCCAACCAGAGACCTGGATACGAGATGGATTAAGAATGAACTACACCGCAAAAGGCAGGAGGAGTTTTGTAAGAGGAGGCCTGCCGGCTGTGGCTTTAGTGCACTGTTATCTACGAGGGCAAGGCGCATTTATTTACGAGAGGAAGACTATGTGACGCAGACATCAACGTCATTCAGACGGCATTTGATGGCAGGTCAAAGTATCAGCTCAATTAAGCAGGTGATCAAAAGTAAACAGATATCATATCCTGAGAGACTGAATCTCTTAACAATAACATTGAGCAGTGAGTATTTTCAACTCATGACAGTATATCCATATCATAAGTCTAGCAAAGTTTTGTTTAAATGCAGTCTTGGGACACATCTGATGTCATTTGTTTTGTTAGAATTATGTAATCCGTTAATATATTATGGACATTATGTTTAGCCGTATTCAAAATAACATAATTTCAGCTACATCAGTATTTTGGGTCCAATTGTACAATGGCAAACTAGAATTGAATAAAACTGTCTAAAAATATTGTTTTTTGGTAACAAAATGTTTATAAGAAAGATACATACCATACATACTTTGAAAATGACAAAATCAAGCAGAAAAAAAGTTGGTTTCAGTTTTTTAATATGTAATTTTCTCCTATATATATATATATCATTATTGTGATAAATTATTTCACAATATAATACAACACATTTTTCTGAATGTAATGTCTATATTATCAGTAGAACACTGACCAACTGCCTGTTTTACTATAAAGAGAGCAAAATGAGTCCCATTTAACTGTATTTACTGCAACACAGTATGTCAGATATCAAAGAAAAATCATTATATTCAATTTGTGACCACCAGTGAACCTTCACTGTCCTCAGGGTTTTATATGCAAAGTTGACAATGTTAAACCTCAAAACATTTAGTTTGTGTTCAGGACTATCAATGCCTTTTGATTTCAAAAATACGCTTTAGGCTCAAAGCTTTATTGAAATCAATATAGATTTCTATATAGATATAACTATATAGAAATCAATGGAATTCCCCTCATAGTGTTGAAAAGAGGCAGGAAGTGATCTGGCCATGCAAAAGAGAACATCCAACAAACCTGGATGAGCATCACTTGTGCAAACTTCTGCACTCCATGTCTAGAAGACTTCAAGCTGTCTTCCAAATAAATATACATGCAACAAAATATTAACCTAAATAAATTACTAAATACAGGTCAGCATAAAGTAAAAAGACACTAATGTTTGTCCCACTAATTTAAGTACTTTTACTTGCTTTGCTTAAGCTTTTAACCAGTAAGCACAATCATCTTGACTTTCAGTCAGTAAACCTGGTCGCTTTTGCTGCTTGTTTTGTCATTTGTGATGGATACGATTTAATAAATGATTGTAAAGTAATGCAACAAATTGCATTCAGAGAGTGTCTCAAGACTGCTTTCATGCGTTGTATATTGATAACTTTGCATTACATGTAATATGTATCTATAACTGTAATTCTACACTCAGACTGCTTCAGAGAATGATGAGAATGTACCAGGACGGAAACAAGAGGGTGTTGCAGGTGTCCTTGATTCACTCCGGCAGAAAGGGAAAGCAAAGAAAGAGCGAGGTAAGCACAGCATACTAAAGACTTCCTCTGTGCATATTGAACAGCTGCATGAATAAAATGCCTGTAAGTAAATCAGCCCAAAGCTGTACATTATAGCTCACATTAGTGTTTTTAATCTTGCAGTTCTTCTCAGAGATATTACTCAGCTCACCAACACCCAAAGGACACTATACACTGCGAGTGCTCAGACAGAGTGAGTGGGCTCCCTCAGTGCTATGAATGAATTTAGCTTCAGTACACAAAGTACTCTGTGTCTGTACATTCAGTCCCAGCTTTCTGACTTTGCTTGTTTTTTTCTCACAGGTCGGGCATCGCCACTGTAAAAGAAGCGGTAAGGGTCAGCCATGATGTTGCCGGTGCCCTCAGTTTATGCTAAGGATGGATGAATGAATGAATGAACGAATGAACGAATGAACGAATACAACTAGTTACAAGCTAATCGTGGTGTTACCTTAATGAGTAACAAATGCACACATGCACTTTCTTTTTGCTCAGTTTCTGTTGTTCTCACTTGCAGGATGTTCATCAGTTGGCAGACTACTTGGAGGTGTGTATATATATGGCCTGTTTTGGTTAAATTATTAGTATCACTTTATTTCATGGAACACTTATTGGGTATTTATTAAAGTCTTGTGATTAGTTTAGTTCAGCCCAAATTAGACACTAAGCTTGATTTATTATGACCTGTTTTAGTACATCTTTGGATATCTGTTATATGAAAATAACTAATAATTGCTTTATTAGTTGTAATAATGCACAATAAACAATAAGTTTGTCAAGACAATTTATTGAGCTTGAATGAATCAGTGACATTTATGTCTTAGTGTTCAACTGACAGCATTCAATTCCTTCAGTTTCAAGGAATGGGTTAATGGTTTGCAGAATTTATGACTTTAAACCTAATAAGAGATTAGTAAGTCATTAATACTTCAAGATTTGTTCCATATTCTAAAGTAGAGTTTAATCATCACTGGCTAAAAGCACTAAACACGTTTTCTACAATCATACAACAATGATGACTAAAACTCTCTACAGAATCCTGAACACAAGCTGAAGTATTTTTAACTTATTAAACTCTTATTAGCTCTAATAAACTCACTTGCCACCATCCTGAACCTTGGGGAATGTTACCCTCTATGTAATAATAGGATGTGAATTTCGGTGATTAATTACTTCTCAAAATTTTTAATAACAAGATTGTTTATTGTTACAACTAATTGTGGAATTATTGATTTTTATTAATTAAATTATGTACTAATACAGAGCATGATGACTCATGTTTAATGCCTAGTGAGCATAGAAGTGTTCAATTTGGGCTTTACTGAACAAATGGCAAGACACTAATAAACCCCAATATGTGATCTTTAAATTAGCGTGACCAAATTATTATTATTATTATTGTTATGTATTTGATTGTTTTAGCATTGTAGCGTTATGTTGCTGTCATAAAAAAGCCTCGTATTTCTGAACTGGAAGATTGAAGAATGAAAAACGTTCTTAACTTTAATATCTATGAATGTAATTAGAGTTTATTCTAAGTAATTTTAGAGCATTTCCATTGGTCACCTTATTATGAGGTGTTCAGGGCATCTGATGTTTACAAGCAATTAAAAAAAAGTTTTGAGTTATGAGGTTTTAATGTGATAGATGTTTATTCTAATCTTCACTCTTTGTGGAACATTTATGGTTTTGCTCATTGAATAGTGGATGCCAAGTTAAAGATGATGGATCTCTCTCTCTCTCTCTCTCTCTCTCTCTCTCTCTCCCTCTCTCTCTCGCTCTCTCTCTCTCTCTCTCTCTCTCTCTGTCTGTGCAGGAGGCTTTGTACAGAGAGGAGGCTCTGAAAAAGAAGCTAGCCACCCTTCAGAGGAGTGCCTCAACATTACTGCGCTCCACCGAACTGCTGTGGAAGGTGTGTTCAGCTGATGTCTCTTACACTGATTCATCACATATAGATTGTTAAAGCAAGCTGCCAGTTTTTTACAGTTTTTCTCAAAGAATTTGTCACATTTTTGCAAAAAATGAATTGCTTTTAAATCATTTTACAGATAATTTAAACAGATCACTTAAAAAGTGCCTGTAGTCCCCATACTACAACTTCGAAGAAAGTTTTTCTTTGAGAAAAACTGTAAAAAACTGGCAGCTTGCTTTAACAATCTATATGTGATGAATCAGTGCAATATTACAGATTTTTCAACATTTTTACATAATTCAGCTGTTGAGGTGTAAAGAAATGCATGCAGAATGGTTTGATTTGAAAGGGTTCATTCTAGAGATACTTACCAACTTAGATTTCTTTACAGTGGTGGTGATAGGAACCAGGGGTCATGGTGTCTACAATGCAAATATAGCGTTTCAATTTACGGTCAAAAATGATCAGTGAACCTACAGTCTTATGAGTTTTTATATGTAATACTGATGACAGTAAAGTGGTAAATATCCATAAAGTATGTTTTCTTTGGGGATTATTTTGCCTCACCCCAACACCTTCCATGTACCTCCCTGCTATGAGTGGCATTAAAATATATGTTTTAGGCCAAACACTTCTATTGAAACTATCTTCACTGCAGTAAAAAATTTTTGCGCATACACATATCATTTTAAGATACACAACCCCACACAAACATCACATGACCTTGCAGAGATAAAATATACTGTATTTTTCTATAATGCTAGTGGTGCAGCAAAACAAGCATATCACAATGTATGTGAATGTATGTGGGTTAGGGCTGAATACTGGAGGAAAAAGTCACATTTTAATATTTTAGATGTCTGCAATAAATATTGAAATATTTAAAAATGTAGCCAGATAAACCTTTCTCAGGTGGAATACAAAAGGGTGTGTTTTGAGAGGGTTGTAGTTCAGCATTCCATATATCTTCTATATTCTTCTTAATATTGCAATTTTATGTCGTACTTGCACTGCATAATACACATAAAATACCATTTGATTGTAATGGTGCATACTGAGATATGCTTTGCAATGTATTAAACACATTAGTGATGGCCTCTGATGGCAAAGGCCAATATGACAATAATGATTAACTTGCAATATTTTGTGCAGTATCTTAAGCACTATAGCAATCTTTAGACCTGCTTTCTGAGCTGATCACTGTACTAAACAGAAATGGCATGATACCACATTTTCCTTTACAATGCCAATATTGAAACCTTGGGAACTGACACTGACATGCGATACTGATCCCGATACAAAATGCTTTCTTTAAAATCAACTAAGCTTTAAAATGAGCTGTTTTTAATTGAAGCACTTCACTTAAGATAAGCATAGTAGGCTATCAGAAAGAAATACATAGCTAACAAAATGACATCATACAATGTGGAAGTGAGTTATGTGTTATAGCACTGGATTAAGTCTTTTTTTTTTTCAAGTTGTTAGCTGATCCAGCATTTTATACTGATAGCAGCTCGATATCAGCTACCCCTGGTATTAGATTGGTGCTATTTCTAATGCTAAATTGAGGAAAATTGACAATAACTGCAAATTCAAAATACAGTGCTGTCTGAAAGTGTGAGTCCCACAACTAGACCTTCCAATCAAATCGCCTGTCTAACATTATAAGGAGGAACCTAAAATATCAACCAGCATTAACAAAAACAAGGTGCAAACTTAATATTTCAGTGACTGACTTGTGTGGAAAGTATTTTGGGGACAGTTAGTTTGAGAGGAATTTTTTTTATTTATTTGAAGTCTAGAACTGATGTGACAGTTACATCATTTTACCATCTTGCCTGATTTGTGTGATAAATATAAAAGGCTTGAGGGGTGGGGGGTGGGTTGGGGAGGCGGTTCTGTGGTTGCCAGTATCCGGCTGCTGTTTGCCTTTCAGGCAGAAAAAACAGAAAAACATTCTCTCACACCGGAAAGAGTGTGAGGGTTACACACTAAAGACATGACACATTTTGTGTTTTGCCTTCTTTGTAACATCCACTATTTAAGTTTTCCTCATTAGACTACAGCATTTTAGGTGCTGGAGCAATTAATCAGTAATGGTTTTGAAAGCCAAATATGAATGACAATGAGTCATAGCCTCAGTAGTAGATGAAACTTGTCTCATGGTCCTTCCACAAATATAGTGTCTAGAAACTGATGTTTATATACAGGGTCTGATCATTTGGTCCATTCATTCAGCCAGAGAAGAACTGTGCCACTGAAGTGTGACAAAGCTAAAAAAGTATACTCAACTGCATTCACGCTGACTTTCAGAGGAAGCTGTTTCCGTTCTAGCTGTGCCTGTATCACACCACACTTCCTTTTCCTCCCACAGACTCGCTGTGATGAAGATGTGCTGAAGAGCAAGATCAAGGCACTGGAGGCTCAGCTGCAGCTCTGCATGAAGGTAAGGCCTACATAAGACTTTTAATAATCTAACATCCTTAGAGTATTTGGAAGATCTCAGCTTAACATTTTGGATGATAAGAAAGTCAAAACTTGCTGGTTAATTACAGAAAAGTGTATAAAAATGAACTATTTCCAATAAGAATATAGTATCTAGATTTGTGTATAAAACTGTGAAGTATTCTTCTGAAGGCTTAGTGTTGTTAATGCTTATGGTGATTCCCTTAGAGGGTTCCCCAGGATGAAGTGAAGAAGGTGGTACTGCAGATGGAGAAGGAGAAGGAGGAGTATGAGCAGAAGGCCTTTGAGGCCATTCAGAGAGCTACAGAGGAGAGTGCAGAGGCCCAGAGCAAGATGCAGAACATGCAAGTAAGTCCCACACTGACAACAAACACATTCACAGAAAGGCAATCCTGGTACCATACAGGTTGACTGAATAAGATAAACACCTATCAAACCATGCCACTCATCTCAGGATGCATTTTTTAATGAGTTGAATGTATATCAGCACTATGGCAGACTAACCACTGGACAGGGTTCCAAATAAATGGCATTAATAAGGCTATCAGTCCATTTGACAGAAGGAATTTGAGAGAAGGAAGTTGTAATCTGCAGACAGTTCTGTCAACTGGCAACCTCTTCCTTACCACCAGGAGGCACTCCAGGCGGCCCAGGCTGAATCAGCACGTTGGCAGAAGCTGTGTGAGGAGCTGAGGCAAAGCTCCAGCCTGCTGAGGAAGAGTCAGGACCAGTGTACTGACCAGCTTCTTCAGCTACAGAACCAGCTGGAGGTGAGCAGACAGAGTCAGGAGGAATTACACTGAGCAATTTCAGGGGGCCAGGGGGCCAGGGAGCAATTTTGATATCACTAATTGTGAATTTTGATGGTTATATTACTTACCTCTAATTTTCCTTAGGACATATTAACAAAAAAGTATATCATGCCAAATGTTTTGTACCCATTTGTACCTGCCTTTCCAAGTGGATTCATATTTAAGTGATGGATAACCTACAAACATTTAAGAATATTAAAGACATAATACTCCATTAAAGCAGACTTTTACTGAGTGTACAGTTCATTTATACATTAAAAATATCTAACCTTTTGCCTCTTATAATAGGAGTAAAATCCTGACTTTCTGCATTAAAAGATAAACCCTGCATTCCTAAAGATTAAGTAATAACATAATACAGAGAGTGTGATGAAAATGGTAGTAGTACTTCATATGCCTTCTGTTGGAAAAATTGCTTGTAGAATTTGCAATTACATTATTAGTCTTTTTTAGCCAACAAATTGAACAAAACCCTGGGACAGCTGGGTTGGAAATTTTGCCACTGGAATGACATATCTTCACTTCTCACCCAACAATTTGATCTTTTGCTGTCAGTGTGTTTTTGTTTATGTAAAAGCTTTGGGTCTGTAAAAGACTACATCGTGGAAAATAATTTTATGTGAATTAAGCAATAAGATTTGAAATTATGTTCGCTTTCCCTAGTGCACTTCCACTTTTGTGCTAGATTTGCCTTTTTACTATGTAATACCACTGTAATGCACAAACTCTACCATATTTTATTGTTGTCAAATTAAGATATGCTTCAATAAGCTTTTCTGAGCATATTGTGGCTATCCTCAGTACTTAATCAGTAAAGTTGATTCAGTACTAAACTGCATTTCATTAAAAAGTGAGCATAATTAGGTCTGTTTAGTTGGATTTGTTGCAGTGCATTTTGTAAAACACTGAATAAAAATGAATGTAGTTGTGGGTTTATTGTTATTATTGTATTATTTTTATATGTAGCACTACAGGTTCTTTTTCAAACTTAAATCGCAGAAAAACTAAATGTCAAGCATCTTGAAAATGTCTTCAAGTATCGCGATATAATATTGTTGCCATATCGTCCACCCCTTGCGTACATTTAAAGGCAAGACAGTTTTTTGGGATATGTATATTAATCATTTTGGGAAAATATATAAGGAAAAATTCTCGCTTTAGCTCAGAGGCATCAAAATCTTTCCAAGAACGTATGTAGTGCTCTTAACTAGGCCTCCTCCTTATATGTTCTATTACTTTGAAATGATGCATCAAGATTACAAGTTTTGTAAGTGGAACAAATATCCAACACTTTAAGGCCCCTTTTGTCAATACAATGCAATTTACTTCATTTTGTCATGTCTTCATGTCATCTTGTAATTACTGACATAAGCTGTTTATAAATATTCAACTAATGCTTTAGAAATGTATATGCATGTGTTATGAAGTGTAGGGAGCCTTCAAATAAAGTGTTCCCCTCTATTTACCTACTAGTATAAATGTGTTGTGTGTTGTGCAGCGTTCCAGAGAGCAGGAGGAGTCACTGAGGGAGCAGTGTGAGATCCTGCAGCAGGATGGGGTGGAGCTACGATCCAATAT
This sequence comes from Pygocentrus nattereri, assembly GCF_015220715.1. Classification (NCBI taxonomy): domain Eukaryota; kingdom Metazoa; phylum Chordata; class Actinopteri; order Characiformes; family Serrasalmidae; genus Pygocentrus; species Pygocentrus nattereri. Next base: position 18,506,128 of record NC_051238.1, on the reverse strand, counting down.
TTCTCTTCTAGAGCAGGACAACCAGAGCCTGAGAGAACAGGTTGAAGAACTTGCAGGTACACGTCACACCTGCTTGCACTGATATTTGTAGGATACACTGACTTTGATTTGTTCTGTCTCGCTGAACTCTGAATTCTGATACACGCTCATAAAGTTCAACAAAGGAAGCTTTGCCACGTTCCCTTTTCTTACCTAGTTCAACTGAAATGCTACAACGTAGTGAAATATGAAATATGCTGGCTGTGGTTAATCCTTACAGAGCACAGTCATGGATCATGGAATAATATCACAGATGTGCACAAGCAGGGACAAGTGTTGGACCAGCTTTTCAGGACAGATAACAGCTTAGCTGAACAGCTTCGTCAGGCCGAAATGAGACTCAGCTTGAAGGAGAAAGAGGTATGAAAAGCCTGCTTAAGCATCATTGTAAAGGTTTTTAACAGACATAGTGTGCTCTATGTTCCAGTACATTCCATGAAATATCAAACAGTACCAGCTAAATGTTTGGAGACATCTGATTTAATGTATGTATTTTATCTGAAGAACATTTTAGTCTAAAAGCTTATGATTAAGTGCTTACAATTTGTCAAAGTCAATACCTGTGGATTCATTTATTTCTTTAAAGCCCATTAACGTACATTTCAGCAGACAACTACCTATTTTCTTTATCTTGGGAATAGGATTTATACATACAACAAAATCAATGCTATGTTATGATTAATTATTAGAGGAGTAAAAGATGTTTTCTATTATACATCATCTGTTTTTCTTTTCAAAAAATAAAATATATCCAAAATTGTTATAAATGGATATTCAACTTTTCGTAATGAAACTCCTCAGCAAATGTGGAACTTTATCAGTCCTGTTGGAAAAGCAGCTCAGGTGGCTTTTTATGAAACTTGGCTTGATTATTTTACTTTTCTGCATCTTTCCACATGTTTCTTATTGTTGATGTCTTCCCTATTAGTTTTGAAATGTAGAAAACAGCAAGAATAACATCACTAGGCATGTCCAAACTTTTCACTGGTGCAGTGTGGCCTCCTATACTTGAGAAATTATGCAGGCACCTATTCTGGTGCTTATTATGGTGCTGTGGGCTTAACAGAGCTTTCAGCTTGCCACCTTAAATGACACTCAGTGACAGGCCTGTTGTCTTGGTAACCTGGTTGTCATGGCAGTGCATGGAGCTGAAGGCCGAGCTGGAGGCGCTGGAGCAGGAGTGCTATAGTTACCAGAGTCGTCTGACCCAGTGTCGAGAAGAGCTGAACACACTAAGTGCTCGCAAGAACAGTAGCAGAACCAAGGTAGGTACCTTCAAACTGGACCAAAGGCATAAAGTGCAAAAGTTTTAGAAACCTGAGATAAAGTAGTTTATCTGAGCAGTAAGAGTTTATTTAATCAGACAAAAGCACCAATATTAGAATAAATGCTAATGAAATTAATATCATAAGCAGTGATTTTATGTCTGTCAGCGTGTTCACTTAACTCTGGAGGCATAAAATAGAAGTTAAGAGCCAAAACATTGTTCTTCTAATGAGCTCACAAGAAAACAAGAAACTCTTGTTGTTTTTTACAGTATTTATTTACTTATTTTACTAACATTTTACTAATTATATATGGTAATTTTACAAGCACAAACATACTTATTGCTAAGCAAACTGGTTTTAAAAAATGTGCTTAAGTGCTTAAGACTTTTGCACAGTATGACATATGACATATTCTGAAAAAGTTATGCATTGAATGTTTCTTGTTTGTAATAAGTACATCATTTCCACACGAATTAACACATTCAAAACGTGTTAACACGACGCAAAAAAACACCCCATTTATGTATATCCACCCTTTCAACCTAGAGCAGTTTAGCTCTGCTCATTCTCACTGAAGTTATAAGGAGGGCTTCATATTGGACTGCATTTTTGAACACAGCACAATTCAGGACAGCCAATCTATGATGGTTTTAAAGACCCAGTAACAAATACAGCCTGTGTAATTCTAAAGGATAAAGAGACGTTGGAAAATATTCATGTAAAAATGATTTATGACCAATCTTGGTACATAAAACCACACAAATATGGCCATTGGAAGGATACTGGCCCTTTAAACAATACTCACAACTGTCTGGACTTGTAATATTACTACTTTAACATATATTAACATATTATTAACAGCAAGATATTAGGTTACCTCGCTAACTCGGTATGTGTGAATGCTGCTCAATTGATAATAATGCCTTTCTGTCTTCTCTCACAGAGATGCTGCTGTGGTTCCTTTATCTGTCTGACTCTGTTCTTCTTGCTGATGCTGGTTGCGGTAATGGCTGCTGTCTGGATCTACCATCCCCCAATCAGAGATCAGCTGTGGGACTTTTACTCTGTCGTAGAGGAGAAAGTGGAGGACTACTTAATGCAAGCAGCCTCTGCACAACATGCAGTCTGCCTTAGACCTATCTGACAGCCACCTTGAACAAGAAACATTATTACATCCACAAGTGTCTTTATAGTTGTTTTGGTTAATATTTATTATCATGAATACTATGTCATTTATTTATCATGATATAGGTCCATATATCACAGTATGGACACAGTACAGTACAGCAAGTCTTTCACAAACCATTCTACAGTACTATCAGCTGAAATCAGTTCATTCTGTTTAAAAAGCACCAAAACATCAAATGTTTTATCTTTCTATGGTTTTACAGTGAGTTTCTATAGTTATTCTCATACATAATAAGGTTTACTTTTGCTTACTTGTTTTTCTATATCTATACATCCAGATTTTTGACATGAAAATAAACCCATTCTCAACATGATGTTGTCTTTAATGTATAAATTTAAATCTCCAGTCTGAGGTTGATCACTCACTAGAGACCTGAACTCCAATGAAAATAAAATATGTTCTTTTATGTTCTCTATATGTGCCATAAAACACAGTACTGTGCAAAAAATCATTGACCAGCCTTCATTTATTTAATTTCCATTAAGTATAATGTCGCAGTTGGAACAAAACCTTGTTTCTCCATTTTGGTTATTATTTATTTATTATTTATTTTTTATCTTTTTAAATGCAGGCCAAAATTTCATGACAAATGGAAAACGTCCAGAGGGACGTACACTAATATCTTGTTAACTTCTTGTAAACCTCAAGAATGTTTTTCTTTCTCCTGTAAAGTTGCTTTTTTTTTGGAGATGTTAGGTTATGTTGTGAAAGTGGTGATCAGTAAGTTATACATTTTAGGAGATATTTCTGAAGTGATTAGATATAAGATTTAATGACGAAGGAGAAAGTCAAAAAATGCAACCAACTTCTAAGACTATGGAGCCCCATTGTTGACATCCTGTATAAATAAAAATATTGTGTGGCCACAACTCAGTAAGGCATGGGAACAAGATAATTAAGTTGTGGCCACGACTTAGGCATGGGAATGAGAACCTATTCATGGCCACAACTTAATAAGGCATGATCTCATTACCATGCTGTACTGTTGTGGCCACGACTTAATTATCTTAGTCCCACACCTTGCTAAGTCACTGCCATGCATTCATATCTCATTTTCATACGTTAATAATGTGCGGCCTCACAGTGTTTTTACTTATATGGGATGTCACCAGTGGTGCTCCGTATAAGACTAAACTTTGGAGGTAAAAATATGCCCACAGATTTTCTGAAAAATAAAAGCAAGTCTTCTGAAAGTCCAAAACAATGCTGAACAACTGATATTATATTTAGTTGTTATGAGTAATACTGAATACATCACTGAAAAATGAATGTTTTGATTGGAAAATAAATGAATGAAGGGTGGTTTTCTACAAATGAATGTGCCAAAATATCATCGACATTTGTTGTTTTTTCACTTATTCTATGTGATTTCAAAGGTATGAGCTGAACTGAAACATGTCATTTTGTAAAAGAGACAATATGCACCTGATGGTGCTCAATGGCCATTGTGTTACTGCAGGTCACCCTCTTCAGCTTTCCAGATTGACCTGCACTGTGGTGGACCACTGACACAGCTCATTTTAAAAGGCACATACACACACACACGTTGCCCCTCCCATTAGCCTTTCTGCCTTTCACAATATTTCCTGTGTGATCAAAAGACTACCAGAGTCCATTAAAGACATGGAGTGCACTGGACAACCATTACAGTATCTGGAGACCTGTGACTTATGGTAAGTGCTCCCTTCCTCTAATATAACTATCATAACCCATAACTACAGTTTGGTGTTTGTGGCAATTGCTTTGCCATGTAATAACAGCATGATGTAGGGCTGAAACTGCAACACATTGAATACGCAGTGCTGTTATAAAGTGGTTACAAAGCATTTATTTGCTGTTATGTAAGCAACAGCAAAGCCAGAGACGAGGTCTAATGACATTGCTCTACTCTAACTACAGTGCGTATCCTACTCAATAAATGAATGGTCAGTGTGTGTTTAGGATTTTTTCTGTTCACCTCTAGGTGCTGTGAAAATGAGGCCAGCTGTTTTGCTGATGTGTTTTGTGGGAATATGCTTGTTCTCAACAACACTTTCCGTGAAAATTTGTGCCTTTAATGTCCAGAGCTTTGGGGAAGCAAAAGCCAACAACAAAAAAGTTATGGGGATTTTGATCAAGGTAAACAAAGATGTCATTGTGGACCACAGTAGTGATTAATAATATATCCTGTAATGCTTCTGAAAGGCCCTAACATCATCTGAAAGACGTATCTCTTTCTGCACTGACCAACCACTTCATCAAGTAGACTTATTTTTACGCTCATTGTCCATTTTATCAGCTCCAATTACCAAGGACCACTTAGTAGTTCTACAGTTACAGACTGTAGTCCATCTGTTTCTCTGCATACTTTGTTAGCCCCCTTTTACCTTGTATATTAATAGTCAGGACCCTGACACAACAACCACAGAGAAGGTATTATTTGGGTTGTGAAAAATTCTCACTACTGTCATTGTGGTGGTGTGTTAGTGTGTGTTGCGCTGGTATGTGTGGATCAGACTCAGCAGTGCTGCTGGAGTTTTTAAACACTTTAGTGTTGCTGCTGGACTGAGAAAAGTCCACCAACCAAAAATATCCGGCTAACAATATCTTGTGGGCAGCGGCCTGTGACCACTGATGAAGGGCTAAAAGATGACTAACCCAAACTGTGCAGCAAAAGATGAGCTATCATCTCTGACTTTACATTTAAGGTGTCTAACAGAGTGGACACTGAGTGGACACAGTGCTTAAAAACTCCAGTAACACTTCTTTGTCTGATCCACTCATACCAGCACAACACATACTAACATGCCACCACCACATCAGTGGTCAGTCAGCATATGCACCCCTAAGGATGTTACTCCTAGCACACATTTGTTTATATGATAATATGTTAATTATTTTCAGATCATTTCCCGCTGTGACTTGAGTTTGATTCAGGAGGTGCGAGACTCTAAAGGTGAAGCCATCCCTGTGCTGCTGAAGGCCTTGAACAGGCAGGTTTACAGTTACTATAACGTTATCCCAGGGGTCATTTGATGTGTATCTTTTATATCTTTTTTTTACAATATTTTCATCATTCCACCCAGGTTTGACAAATCTCATATGTACAATCATCTAGAGAGCAAGCGACTGGGAAGGACGACTTACAAAGAACAGTATGTGTATATTTACAGGTAACATAAAAGTGTCCAAAGCTCATGTTTTTATCTACGAAGACATGGCAGTAACACTTTACTTGAACCCTGCTACATCCATTTTAAAAAGTTGAAATGCTGGATTTACTTAAAAATGTTATGTCAAGTGGTTCCACGCAACTGTCTTAAGTAGCCTCTAACATTAAGACTTTATAACAGCACTGTTGCGCTTATTGAATTATTCTTGAATTATTGAAGTACATCACAATAGAGCGATTTGAGTAATTCTACATAAAAAAACGATTATTTCTTTTTATGTATTACCCAAAAATGAAATGCTGGATTCACAAAATGTTATATCAAATGGTTCCTCGCAACTGTCTTTAATAGCTTTCAAGATGGTCGACGGAATAATATGTACTTTGAGAGTTCAAACTTCTTAATTGGACTGGTCAGTTTTATGTATTACCCCAAAATTCTAATTAATATGGTCATGCCCTACTAATTAGGTTTAGGTTAGATCAACAAAACTTTATTACATTGTTAGTGTGCTACTGAGCTGTTGTAGAATTACACTCAAATATAGGTTAGATGATAACTTACACTTACAACCAACAACAATGAAGCTAGGAGTTAATAAATATGCACATGCAATAGGAGGTAGGCTGGGGGAAAGACAGGGTGAAGAGTTGTAAAACATATAAAACAATATACAAAGATATGATGCCTGGAGCTATTGGGTAAGATGTTGAGTACAAGAATACAGGGACCAAACAAACACTTATAAAGTACACAAAAAAACATCAACAAAACAACACAGCTAACTCAATTTCACTTAATTATATGCATTTGTTAAGTGTTGAAGCATCAAAGAATCAGTTAAACTGATTGTGATGACATATTTCATAACAGTTACCAATAATGGTAGCATGACACCATCATGACACATTGACATGATAGCATATGGCATCTGCAGTTATGGCATGATTATGTCAGTGTAATGTAACAAGCTTCAAGTATAGTGTTGCTGACATGACGTTGTTTCAGGTTTCTCAAATCCCTCATCAGACTTAATGTGAAAGTCATGTTAAACTGTTGCAATGTGGTCTCAGGAAAGATATGCTCCAGGTGCAAGAGCACTTCCATTATCCTGAACTGAAGCAGCAAGAGTCTAATGACACAGACGTTTTCTCAAGGGAGCCTTTCATAATACGCATCCACTCACCCACCACCCGTAAGTGCAAGAGATTTTATCATGGCCCTTTCAGCAAACTGCCTCCTCTACATGTTATTTAATTGTACACATTACGTCTATCCTGTACATGGATAGAGCAAGAAATCTTTTTGTACAGAAAGGATGTAGTCAAGCATACACTTATGCATCTGGTCATTAGTAGACTGCAGCACTGTAAATGTGAACAAACAGCTGATGACTGCAGTGAAGCAAAACCATAGGAAGGAAACAGTGTGGGTTTTTATTATCTGGCACATTTTTTTTTCTTTTAATAACTTAAAACACCAAACTCATATTTGCCTTTAAATGCCAAACTGCATTGCTTCTACACAAGAAAAAAGAAGTTGCCTCCTTCTGCTGTGTCTTAGTTAGTGAGTAACAAGTTTAGGCCTGGTTTAGCTTATTTGTGCTGTCTCTAACACTACTAGCTGACAATGACTCCAAACAGCCAATCAAGTTGTTTCTTAGGCTTGCACATATAGATATATTTATTTCTGCATTATTAATTGTTAAGATGTAAACAAAGTAATTCAGAATGATTTCGTGTGAAAATCGGACTCAGAATTGTTCACAGTGGTGGTGATAGGAGCCAGACCCTCTGATGAGTTTAATGCCTTTATAAGCTGCGCCTCAGGAAGTTATTACATGAAATTGTGACAAAATAGTTTGTGTGATGACTGAGATGTTGTGTTGTGATACTTTTCAGATACATTTTTGGTCCTGGGGGGTCCAAGATTCCCTAATTAATATCTTGGACCCTCTAGATGTCTCAAAATCAAAATTCTGGGGCGTCCCCAAAATAAACTTCTTTTTCTGACATAATTCTGACATTAAGCTGTCTGTTAGGGAATAGACACTTCAATACAAATTTAGGGAAATGTCATTATTTATACTACTTCATAATTGGAGAGCTTCTGTCTTTAATATTCTTAACTAACTATGCAGCACTGTTCTGCCTCAGGGTGGCACTGTAGCAAATTAGTTCACCCTGTTGGTCCTTTATAGCGTATACCAACGATACCTCTGAAAAACGTCACAATATGGTATAGCATATTTGTAAACCTGAAAACTTGCCCAATTTTAAAGAGTTTGGAGGAAAGAGTGAATTTTTACTCATTTCTCAAAGACACTAAAGGAGATGTATAAGAACTCAATTAATGTGTGGAAGGCTGCATAACCAAGCCAGAATAAACATTTCCAAAAGAATTGTTGAACCAAACATTTTTGTGCCGCTAAAGCCAGCACCAATACCATTAAGGCAAGTAAGCTGACAGCCAACACTGGAGTTGCCAGCCAACATGGGACCCCCTAAATGCCAAAGAGTGGTGTTTGATAACAAATAAAGTGATTATAATTGCACGGCAAACTTTTCTTTCCTGTAAGTACCATGATGAAGAAATCCAAGTCAGTCCAATCCAGGCTTCTCTAACCATTTACCATTTCACATCAAACCACTCAGTATGACTTTGCTTACATCTCAGTAATTAAATTATGCAGAGGTTAAGAAAAGCCCCCTTTAAAGGGTCCATAATGATATTGTGACATTTGAATGGGTTTATATAGCAAAACCAGTCATGACACGTTTTAATATGACTTTTCCAAACTCTTTGTCCCTTAGAATGGAACATTTCTCACTGTGCCTTAAAGACTGTTGAATGTAAATGCCCTCTGTTCTGACTGGCTGCTCTGTATGGTGCCTCACTCAAAAAGAAGTCCAGGCTGAAACACAACATGAATGACCGGGACAAAACTGCCATAGGCTGTATAGGCAGATATATAAAAAAAAGAGTTGGGTTTCATGACAAAAGCAGCTTAGTTTATGTATACGGATTGTTAGAACTGCAGAGTCAGGGTACAGTTAGAAATTTTAATGATGTATATATATTTATTTTATGAAAAACTGTTTTGCCTGATATATGCCCTTAAAGGTATAAAAAAGTGTGAAAAGGGGAAACTTGATTACATACTCCAATAGGATTTTCTGTGAAACGTTACTATTATGTCATTTAATATTACTGGTAATTTCCTTTAACAGTTGTGAAAAACTTTGTCATCATTGGTCATCATACCTGTCCTACAAAAGCCATGAAAGAGATGGAAGCACTTTTTGGAGTTTTCCAAGCAGTTAAAAAGAAATGGAAAACAGAGGTCAACCATTATTTCTTCATTCAAAATGCGTTTCTCTTCTATTTTTATTTTCAGATCTGTTTAGAAAGTTTTTTTTTTATGTATGTTCTGTCTAGAATGTGATGTTCCTGGGAGATCTGAATGCTGACTGTGGCTATGTGACTATTAAAGGCTTAAAAAGCCTTAAACTGAGAAATGACCCAAGGTTCCGCTGGCTGATTACGGATGAAGAGGACACAACAGTCCGCGACAAAACTCACTGTGCTTATGACAGGTCAATATCGCACAACACAGGCTCACATTCAACTGTTATGAGTTTTTGAGTCATGTATTTTTTCTTTCACTTTTATTTATTAGTAATATGCACATGAACCTAAATAGATACATATTTACTAGCTGAAGTCATAAAACATTTTATAGTAGCTTTTAATCAAATTTCAGATACATTACTAGGAGTGATGTGAGGCTGTTTTAATGTTTTAATATCCCCCTTGTCTCAATCCAGGATAATTGTACATGGCAAAGAACTGATTTCTGGGATTGTGCCAGAGTCTGCTCAGCCATTCAACTTCAAAAATGTGTTTCGTTTAACTGAGCAGGAGGTACTGTCGCTTGTGGCTTATCTACAAAATCAAAACGAGTATTTTATTGTTGCACATCAAACTAAATATAGATTTTTTTGTTCTGTTTAGGCTTTGGAAGTCAGTGACCACTATCCAGTAGAAGTTGACCTAAAGCCAAGCCACCACTACCTCGTTCGTCATGAGCTCTGACACAACAAGAATTTCTGATGTAACTTCAGGGCCCAGAACCTGCTGTTCCAGGAGATTTTTACATGTTATTAAATATAAATGTGTCTCCACATCCTGGAACAACTGATTAAAATTTGCCTCTCAATGTAAATTTTAAATAAGGAATTCTCTCAATGTTCTGGTACTTCTCCTTTTTCCACCTCTATTATTAGTGATTCATTGCCACACAAAGCGTACAACTGTTTTACTGAAAAGTATCAAAGTAGTTCATCTGGAACATGTTTTGTACATGTTCTTGTTCAACAAACTACACTTTCAATACAAATTATTCATAATATATCGGTTAACATTTATAAAATGGTAATATAATAAAAATAATCACTGCAAATGCTGAGTTGGCTTAGGTAGAACTAGAAGAGTCTAATACATGCTGCCATGTTTGCAGTAGCATGTAGATAAAGCTGTTTCTGGTGATGGAAGAGGATGTACCTTTTCAGGGGGACTCAGCTATGCGTGTTTGAAACCACAGCTGTCACTGTGCTGTTACTGAGGCAACAAAAACAAAACGGACAAACTCACGGTTGGTGTTTATTCTGAGTGAATTTGCAAAAATTTTAATCTTTTTGTTTATATGCCAATATTTCTAACTAGCACAATGCTTATCCAGATGCATTTTACTTTTTTTAAGTTTTCAGAAAGAGTAGGGTGAAGATAAACTGTTTCATGGATTTTGACAGGAAGTGACTTTGAAACAAAGAGGTAAGTATCGCACCCGCTCTTTTTTTTTCACTCATCAAACGTGTGCTCAACATTTCTTTTTATAAATATCAAAAGGAATCACAAAGGCTTTTTGGCACCATCTGCAGTTTTTAACAAAGAGAATGGAACAAAACATTGCCGATTTGCTGAAAGATGCATTTTCAGGTAAGATAATAATTCTAGAATGAGCCTTCAATCTTATCTGGTACTAGGTGGTTTAGGAAGATATTTCTTGAGTCTGGATCTATTTTACCTTCTTACGGACACTGACAGTAAAACTGACAGTAAAACTGTATTTTTTGTGCATTTCTGTATCTACTTTAGAAGTTGATATAGACTTTGAACATATACAGCTCGAAGAGGGTGGGGAGATTGATCTGAAAGATGCCAGCAAGCTCTGGCCAACATCTGACCAAGGCTCAGTCGAGACCTTCTCTAGTGTTAACAAACAAGAAGAGAATGAAGACAGTACTGATAGCAGTGAGGAGAGCGCATCAAGTAATCAACACCCTGTAGAGACAGGATGTGCACTTTGTTCATCTCAAGAAATAGACTCTGATCAGTTTGCAGAAAAGACATCAACGAAAGTGAAAGAAGTTGACCAGGCAAGTGAGGAGTGCACTGTAGAGGACGAAAGCAATCAAAGTGATGAAGAAATAGATGTTTCTATGCATGAAATAATGGTTAATGTCAGTATCTTGGAGGAAACAGAGGATCTTAGTCAGGGCGAAGAACTTTCTTTGGAATCTGTTGAGGATCAAAGAACATCCAGTGAAGAATATCAGCAACTAATGGAACAAATGTCATCAGGTCTTGTGCCCAATGAGATGCCAGAAGAAAGGGCATCAGGGTCAGATGATGAAGGGCCAGAGATCTGCAGCGCAAGAGAACAAACTTCTTCTCAGTGTGACTCCAATGGCAATATGGAGGAGACTTTAATTGCCATTAAGGAAAATATGTCTGCAGGGTACCGTGTTGGAGATGACCTGAGAGAGTTTACAGAAGAGGACCAGGAACAGGTTGAGGAAAGCCTTGCTGATTACCCCTCAGACTTATCTCAAAGTGAAACTGAAGAGTGTGCAGAAAGTGCTGGGGACCAGATATCCACACTCTTGGACAGCAGTTTGAGTTTGAGCAATGATCAGTTAAACAAGACGAAAGATTTATCCCATGCAGAAGAAGACAACTTGCGAGAGGAAGACAAGCCAATGGATTTTACCTCCACTGACAGTGATAGCGAGATTAAGGAACCAGAAGTTCAGACAATATCAGAAGCAGCAGACATGGATACATCCATCCAGAGTGAGAATGCTGATGAGCATGATGTTGAAGAATCTCTAACAAATGATAGCAGTAGAGAGGAAGACACCAGGAATCAAGGAATGGGAGATGAAAGAGATGCAAGGAATGGAAATAATCAAGATCAACCAGACTATGATAGTGACATAAGTAGTGACCACAGCACAAGTCAAGAGGAGATTACTGAGGGCTTTGTGAGGGATGAGGAAGACTGGAAATGTGACATACAGCAGAATAACTTTATGGAGGACTTGGACAGAGCTGATCTTGACATTGATTTAGGGATAGATACAGAAGATAGAGATGGTAGCAACCCCGAGATGGATAGCGACTTCACAAACACAAGCCCTTTCTCATATAAGTGGCACTGTGGTGAAGAACCCAATGAAGAGTCCAATGAGTCATACCCAACATTACAATCAGTCCACCTGGATCCAGCCGTCAAAGAACAAGATACACCCCTAGCAGAGATTTTAACTAGTGCGAGAGATACCAACACCTTAATCTCTGAGGTGTTTTGGTCCTCAGAACTATTAATGAGTGAAAGTAAGCTCCTAGATGAGTATGACTGGGACTTGACTGGAGAACAGCAACTTGAGATGAATGTCGGTGAAGAAGAAAACCAAGAGGACACAGAAGAAGTCCTGGAGGCGTTAGACAATGATGATGATGGGGAAGAGAAAGCACGGGACTGGGAGCAGGAGAAAACAAGAATTGAGGCATTTTATAGATACTATAATCAGGATGAGCAAGAGGACAAAGCAGGTGAGTAGTTTTAAATAGTCTGCATTTCACCATAGCACTTTTAAACTCTCCAACAGATATCTCAAAATATTTCTAAATTGAATAATTAGTTATTTTTTTACCCTTATAGACAGGAATCATAAGGTTACCTTTTGTTTGGATCATGAATCGTCTGAATATGAAGAAGAGTCTGAGAGGTATGCTGAAGTGATCATTATACCAATAATATTTGTGTGGTTGTCTATGGACTTTACACTCACCATACTACTTTTGCATTCTATACTCATATTCATTCCATAGCAGTGAAGAGGAACTGGACAAGGACCCTGACATACCTCCAACTACAATAAAGCCTGAGGTGAGAAAATCAACCAGCATAAGAGTGATAACTACAGTAACTACGATATGGCAGCTGAGACTGACAGTATTTTGTATATTGTAGTACCACAGTGAGTCAGATGATGAACTGCAGGAGAAGCATTTCATCCCTGAGAAGCCAAAGCTTCAACCAAAAGAGCAGCAACCTGTGAGCCCTACATGGAATGCAAGTCCTCCAAGGAACAAGGTAAAAGCCTGGGCTGTTAAACTTGGACTATATGGAAACAAATGCATAATTCTGTAGAGATTCTCAGTTATCTTAGTTTAGTCAAACTCTTTGGTAGCAACAATTTACCAGATTGTCTAGAATAATGAGCATTTGCCTGAGCAGAGCTGCTTTACAAAAAGAGCTTTGACAACCAATTTTGACTTTGGTTTATGTTTGCAGAAGATTTCTTATAATCACTTGAAGTGATAGCTCAGCAAACAATCGAATGTTTTATGTCCAAAGTTTGCTTCTTTAGTTTTGCGCTGGAGCTACAAGCCTAAAGTAGCCTATTAGGTAAAGGAAGCTAATAGTCACCAAAGTAGCATCATGCAAACTGCAAATCTAAGTCATCAATATTGCTTATACAAACTGAGATGCTTTTCTAAAAATGAACAGAAGTATACAGTGTGTGTCAGAAACCACATAAGTGCACCTGAGATTTCTTAACAGCTCCACACAATTTGAGGCAAGTGTGATGATTAGGCATGATGCTAACACTGTAAGGTTTCGAGTTAGCCACATTAGCTTTGTAAATCCTAAAGCAAACCTAAAGAAGGAAAATTTGGACATTTAACATGCTAAGTTCATTTGGGGTAAAGGGAAACTGTGTTGATTTCTTACTGAACCATCATTTTAAATATTTTTAACATGCTATAATACATAAAATGTGAAGCACTGCTACAGAGCGTACATGAGCTTCAATTGGTATATAAACACATTCATTTTAAATACACAGACTGTTCACTGTCTCATGGAAATCTTTCTGTGTTATGTCCATTGCAGTGTCTTGCTCTGCTGAAGTCAGTTTTAGCACTGGGCCTGGCGACCGCGATAGGCATGGTGACATTCTGGTGGGCTACAGACAATCTGGAGTGGATACACTGAATTCACACCTTAATGTTTCTGCCTGCACTGATAAAAAGAAAACAGTAAGATGCAAGAATCAATATCATACTCAAAATAAGATATTCTGCCTTTTGGCGTAGGTGTAAACATACAGGAAGGGCCATGAAATGTTCTCTGAAATTTTAGAGCAAAGTGTGACTTATTGATCACTGTGAAACAGACAGCTGATGAGTCAGTTGAGATTAAGCCCATTTTATTTCCTTACAGATTACAACCTTCTAGCATGCTCTAAAACAGTCTTTTACAGACAGACAGCTGATGAGTCAGTTAAGATTAAGACCATTTTATTTCCTTACAGATTACAACCTTCTAGCATGCTTTAAAACAGTCTTTTTAAAGGTGAAAAAAGATTTCAGTCTCACCATATTGTAAATGTTTCATGTAAATCTTCAGTGTTGGCATCAAGGAAAACAGCTGAATGCAATGATGCTTTTGATCACGGTTTCTTTCATTTCTATAGGCACAATTTTGTGTTACCATCACCAATTAAGTCAGGCTCCTCTAAACATGCCATGCAGTAAGTGTAATCAGGGGGAATGAATATTGTGAGGCACCATTTTTGTTACTAAAGCATAAAGGTATCTTGCTGCTTCTATTCAACTAAAATGCATTGCATGTGAAAACATCTTTTGACTTCATGACCCTTAGCCTTGTTCAGCGAATTCAGCTTAATCATTTCATATTTCCTTACTGGTCAGTGCTTTGTCTTCTTGAAGGAGCTACACATAGGTTTAAAGAAGTTATAATGCTTTTGCTTGCAGATTCAACCATTTTTGTTTGCAACACAAGCTATATTTCTAGCAAGCAAAATGAGCTAAAGGCATTTGCCACAATTAACACCGCTAGGTTATTTGGATGAAAGTACCATCAGAGTTTGACCAAAAAAAGGACTTTTAATAAAGTACATTTAGTGACTACTGATAACCAATGACTCAGATGTTTAAAAAGATTAAAAAATGCATGTAAACTGTAAAACTCTTACCTGTAATTTCTATTTGTACCAATAAAAATACATGAAAAGCCACATTCATATGAGGTGAAAGAAAAAATCTTTATGTGTAAGGCATGCTCAGTTTTCAAGTGCTCCCTCTATCTTTGGTTGGGGTAATTTCTTTAAAGGCGATTGAATTTCCATTATATCTCTCACACAGATCCCTATGTTACCCTCATTGTTTTATTACAATAACATTTCCTTAACATACAAAATCAATAAAACTGAATGAGCAACCAAGATTAGTCTCATGTAGCAAGCGAACAATCATTATGTATGTACAATCATAAAAGGTGCTTTTAATATTGCATAAGCGCTGGTACCTTAACTATTCTAAATAATACAAACAGGTGACCCACTCAATTTTAAGTGTTGGGGATTCATGCCAATACCTGCATGCACACAGAATCCACTTTTTAAGTGTGCAAAGATGGCCACCTTAAATTGTCAGGCTTCGAATGTTTGGAATTATGGCCCGAATATTATTCATCATCACTGTAGTCATACCAAGCATTTCCACTGAATGTCCACTGAGTACATCACATTTAGTGTTCTATGTTATTGACACTATTGTTCAAAAGTTTGAAATCACTTACCATATAATAACTGATGCTAAGTTATTCAATAGTGTAGCTTTCAGTATTAAAAACTTGACCCCAGAAAGCATCCTTAGATGTTTCATTTAATATATTTTTTTGGAAAAAAGAAGCTATTAACCCTCTCATATCTACATGGCTTATTAGTTTCATAATTCATTTTATAATAGTAACTGAATAATTCATATTCCTATGAATACTGATTAAAAACTCTTATTTGGATTGAAACTGAAGAGTAATAATAAGCTTAGACTCCAAGGGGTTAAATCCTAAAAAACATGCTGTAATTATCTGCTGATTGTAATTTCTTGTCAAGTTCTTTAGTCCAGGATTTGATTACCATTTTTCAAATATGAGCCATTTTGGACTCTGATTTCATTATAACCTCATTCCTGATAATATGTAGCCTTGTCAATTATCAGCAAGTCATCTAGAACATGTAAAAAAAAATATGGATTGCAGCAAATCATTTTAAACTTATACTGGTAGCATCATGTTAGAAAAGCTTTATTTATGTATCTACAACAAAACTGATGTTATATTATTGAGGGATTCCAAACTTTTGAACAATAATTCCATATTTTTGAAAGATGATTCCAAAATTCTAAGCAGTAGATCCATGTTTACTTTTTTAAAATTATATTCAATCCTCAGAGGATCTGAAGGTCCCTTTCTGAAGTCTATTTGAATCCTGGCCAGCCCCGGTCTCCAAAGGCCACAGTTTCTCCAGTAAAAGACAGAGGAGAAGGGCCGCCAGGCGTGTAGAGGTCTGAGTCTGTGTCTGATTCACCTTCGGCCAGATACGGCCTTATGCGAGTGCACACGGCCCCCCTCCCCCCTGCCCCGAACAGGCCCAGGCTGACTGGAGGAAGATAGTCCTCCTCCTTGGCCTGGGAGATGCTGAAGCCACTGAAGGAGCGCTCTAGCTCTTCATGGTCCACTGAGGGAATGGAAAGAGACGTGTCACTCTCCACACCGGCCTGAGCCCTGGACCGCCGGGACCTCCGCTGTCGTCCACTTTCACTGCTCTCCTGAGCAG
Source organism: Pygocentrus nattereri (assembly GCF_015220715.1). Classification (NCBI taxonomy): domain Eukaryota; kingdom Metazoa; phylum Chordata; class Actinopteri; order Characiformes; family Serrasalmidae; genus Pygocentrus; species Pygocentrus nattereri. The sequence continues at coordinate 18,489,486 of NC_051238.1, read as the reverse complement.
GCGGGGGTGGGATGCGGTAAAGTGAGGGGTCATCTGTGCCCACAGGGGAAACCCCACGACTGCTGTTCCATAGTGGCACATTCAGAGGCAGCTCACTTTGCTGCTGTTGCCGGCAGGAGGTGGACAGACGGCACTGACCATCAGCAGAACCATCAGCAGAACCTGGCTCCGCAGATGAAACTCTCTTGCTCTTGTTCTCTTCCTTCTCATCCTGAACTTTCTCGCTCTTGTCCTCGGGGCTGTGGTATGGGGGTGCCGGGTCAGGGATTTTGAAGCCCAGTAAAGCCTCTGTTTCAGACCGCGGGATGCCTAAGCGGGTAGTGTATACGTTTACCAGGAAGTCCAGCTTACGGTCCATTGCACCCACCTGTGGGGCAGAAGAGACTCTGAGCACTTTCCTTGTACTCAAATTCAGGAAATGGCCCCATACACTATTTCCCTGTCACCCATGTCACATAATCTATTAATCTGTACTCTTGTAAAGCTGCTGTGTTTTCTTGATCTTAATTTTTTCCCTGAAGTCCATCAAAATGTTTTTAAAACTGCTCTCTCGTGTGCCTCCAAATGCAGTCCAAGCTTAAATGTGGATCAATCTGTTATGTTCTGAAATCCTCAGAGATGTAGAAAAAATCATTTTCAACTTCTCATTTTGGCTATCTGGATCCTTCGAAAGGGTGACATAGCCAGGAACGGTACTATGTTTAATAACTTTCCCCCACATCTTCTGCATCAATTCTTATGCTGCAAACTGTCTGCAGTAAAAACTCTCATGACTTTATTGGTCAATCATGATGAAGAGATAAGAAGACCACTGTAGGCTAAATGGTAAACTCTTCTTGGCTGAATGGGCAGTCATATGCATATGTGACAACACAACCATGATTACTTCAAAACAGATTTTTGCAACTTAGTTTCTTTTACGCATAATCATAACAGGGAGTGCTTGGTACAATTTAAAAGATTAGCAGCTATTGCATAGTAAATCAAATTCAAGTTTCAGAAAGAAAATTTGGTTTTCTACTATTTGGGAATTAAGAAAATGTCCCTTACCTGCTTCTCCATCTTGACCAATCGTCCCATCATACTGGGATCATCTGCTGGTTCAGCTTCACTCTTGGGTTTGTCCTTATCCCCTATTGGTGCTCCCTTCCCCACTATTTGGTCTACCCTGACAATTCAGGAAACAATCTCTTCCATACAAAGCCAATGTAGTGAATCACCCACACAAAGTACAAGCACTGATTTAAGCCCTGCACAATTACAGTGCATTAACATTAAATTAACAACATTGAAGGGATCTGACCATAAAGATAAAAAAAAAAATGTAAACACTGCTTACATGAGGGCCACAGTAGTATTTGGGCAGTTTCAACATGTCTTAATGTTTTGGAAAAATGAGGCATGCATTATGGTACCATGGTATTTGTTATCATCATGCACCATATGGTCTTTAGGTCACCCACAGCACCCATAAGGATACTGTTCCATGCAACATCACAAGGAGAAAGCGGCAGTCTTGTACAAAAACAAGGAAAGAACACCGTGCTGCTTATTTAGTGGTAATGCCACGCATGTTTACTGGCAACACATATAATGTGAAACCAATAAATAGGAATGGCCTCTGGATGTGTTGGCGAAAGAAAAAATAAGTGAACAGATATAGAATGTTTCTAAATATTACCTGGGACCATGCCTTATGATGCTTCATGCGTCACTGCTTCTACTCATAAATGCTTGGCTTTTATCAGATGGCATAGGTTTTCAAATGCAAAAATGGCATGCACAAATGTATTAGTCCCCCACTAGTCAGGGTACAGCTACACTGCTGGGTATACAGAATTATTGGACAGCATTTAAACTAATTTTGCAGCAATTTTAACAACAGTTGAATGGTTATCCACACTCATTCATTGGAAGCGAAAAACAACAACGTACAAATCAAACAACAAAGTACTAAACAACATTTACTACCACAAACAGCAAAAAGCATAGCTAGTAGTGAGCCTTGACAGACCCCTTCACGTGTCCTTTATAGGTTCATTTGGACTGAAAACTTTGATATACGCAACAGAACAACAAACTGAATTACAATGTACGCTGCAATGCTGTTCAATAACAGACCCATTCAGATTTGGTCAACTGTTAGTGCCTTTTAATTACGTACTTCCTATGGCGAGGGGTCGAAGGGGGTGGGGGGCCCACAATCAAATCTATCCTGGCAAAGTACATAGAGAAGACATGGGGCAAAGCATCATAAAGCAACACATGGATAACAATCCCAGTCCTCCTTTGAGAACAGTGGACAAATAAGTGAGAATATATTCCATACATACATCTGTCGTGACACACGGGATATGGCACATGGCTATTTGCTGTTGGAATATATTTTATATGTGTGGAACAGTGATATTATTTCACAACATATATGGATCTTATTTGAGGAAAAACATGAATTTTGACTCACATCAGTTCATTGGAATGTGAGAGAAAAATCAAAGAAAACTTTGAGGGAAAGTGAAACTTCCATCTCTTCAGAGATGACTGAATGTGTCATGGGTATGATAGAGATTTGAGCCACTATTTGCTGTAAGTGATCAATTTGTGGCTATGACATAATGTTAACAGAAGGTAACTGGTAGAGGGCAGAGCATCCAATAACAGAACTAGCAAGAGGAAGTTAAGAAAAGGAAGTGTTCTAAACAGAGCATGTGTAAATGAAAGCACAACAGGAAATCATAAACCCAGCTGAGAAGTACAGTAACATGGTCGAGAAAGACTGGATGGAGATCTTGCCTGAACTGCAGGTTCTTGATGCGGGAGAGCATGTCCAGATGGCCTGCTGAATACTGCTCAATCACATCCATCACATCGTAGGGCCGCAAGCTCTCCTTAAACCTCCTCTTACATACTAGGAAACGCATGACACTGAAACAAGCAAGTGAAAATAGCCTATCACCGTCATTGTTTTCAGATACAATTAAAAGTGCAATGCCAGTTATAAGTTTGAACACATCTGGTGTTAAATCTACAGCATTAAGGATAATGCTTTGATGTTTGCAATATGTTTCTAAGACAAATATACAACTCCAATTTCAATGAAGTTGGGACGTTGTGTAAAACATAAATAAAAACAGAATACAATAATTTGCAAATCCTTTTCAACCTATATTCAATTAAATACACTACAAAGACAAGATATTTAATGTTCAAACGGATAAACTTTATTGTTTTTTGCAAATATTCACTCATTTTGAATTTGATGCCTGCAACACATTTCAAGGAAGTTGGGACAGGGGCATGTTTACCACTCTGTTACATCGCCTTTCCTTTTAACAACACTCAATAAGCATTTGGGAACTGAAGATGCTAATTGTTGAAGCTTTGTAGGTGGAATTCTTTCTCATTCTTGCTTGATGTACAACTTCAGTTGCTCAACAGTCCGGGGTCTCTGTTGTCGCATTTTGTGCTTCATAATGTGCCACACATTTTCAATGGGACACAGGTCTGGACTGCAGGCAGGTCAGTCTAGTACCTGCACTCTTTTACTACAAAGCCATGCTGTTGTAACCATGGGCACTAACACACCCCCATACAATCAGAGATGCTGGCTTTTGAGCTTTGCGCTGATAACAATCCGGACAGTCCTTTTCCTCTTTGGCCCGGAGGACACGACGTCCACGATTTCCAAAAACAATTTTAAATGTGGACTCGTCAGACCACAGGACACTTTTCCACTTTGCGTCAGTCCATCTCAGATGAGCTCGGGCCCAGAGAAGCTGGCAGCGTTTCTGGGTGTTGTTGATACATGGCTTTTGCTTTGCATGGCAGAGTTTTAACTTGCACTTGTAGATGGAGCGGCGAACTGTGTTCCCTGACAGTGGTTTTCTGAAGCGTTCCTGAGCCCATGTGGGAATATCCATTTACAGAATGAAGTCGGTTTTTAATGCAGTGCCGTCTGAGGGATCGAAGGTCATGGGCATTCAAAGTTGGTTTTCTGCCTTGCTGCTTACTTGCAGAGATTTCTCCAGATTCTCTCAATCTTTTGATGATATTATGAACTGTAGATGATGAAATCCCTCAATTCCTTTCAATTGCATGTTGAGAAACATTGTTCTTAAACTGTTGGACTATTTGCTCACGCAGTTGTTCACAAAGTGGTGAACCTCGCCCCGTCCTTGCTTGTGAACGACTGAGCCTTTCAGGGCTGCTCCCTTCATACCCAATCATGACACTCACCTGTTTCCAATTAACCTGTTCACCTGTGGAATGTTCCAAACAGGTGTTTTTTGAGCATTCCTCAACTTTCCCAGTCTTTTGTTGCCCCTGTCCCAACTTCTTTGGAACGTGTTGCAGGCATCAAATTCAAAATGAGTGAATATTTGCAAAAAACAATAAAGTTTATCAATTTGAACATTAAATATCTGGTCTTTGTAGTGTATTCAATTGAATATAGGTTGAAATATTCATATTCTGTTTTTATTTATGTTTTACACAACTTCCCAACTTCATTGGAATTGGGGTTGTACAATACTATTAAAAAGTCAGAGACACACATCATTTATTTGATTTACATCAACATGGCCATTAAGTCCAATATAGAAAGCATATATTTAAGACAAACTACACAAAAACACTTAAATAGATTTATATAGATAAATTTCAGTTAAATAGAATATATTAAAATGTCCAATATTTATTGTGTCCAAGAGAAGTCAAAGTTTATTTACATAGTGCCTTTTTATTTATATAGCGCTTGTTGTTACAAAGCAGCTTTACAGAAAAATCTAGGTCCAAGCCTGTCCACCTTTTCTTTAGTTCTACTTCCATTCTTTTCTGGAGAATTGCCTTCACTTTTTATAGAAATCTAAAGAGGGATTTTTCCAAACATTCAGTCTTAGACCTCGTTTGTACTTTCTGTTCCACATGACCCAAGTAATCCCAAATAAATCTACTGATATTGAGATCTGGACATCTTTCTGAGAATATCAGCAGCATCTTTCTTTGATTTGCAATTTTTTTCTTCTTTTTGACTGTTCCTTTTTCTCTGTAATGACTTGGCAGCTATATCTCCTTTCAGACCCAAAGTGCTCAGTTGTTGTCTCAAAGAGAAACCTTTAAGTACTGTTTATCTGATGGTGAAAGTTTTGGTGGTCTACCAGGACTTGCACAGTTGCCTGGTGTTCCATTTTATGTATGTTTTCCTTCAACTTTCTCTTTTATGTAAGTGGATTATCCTCAAAATTATGTCATAAAAAGTTATTATTTTTAATTATCTCTAAACATTAATGACATATTTAATGGCCATTTTGACTGGAAATTAAATTAATGAAATGCGTTCTTTGCACAGTACATTTACAGTACTGTAAATAGTAAAACTCCAGTGACAAATTATTATGATAATTGAACCACAAACATTATACCATCCTAATTATTATGTGTGCCTTTTTAAAAGTTTATCTATGGAATTTCTGTCCTAATACATTGAATCTCCTACCAGACTACCCTTATGACCGCCTTCAGTGCAGGAGACAGGTCTTGCAGAAAATTACAATGACAAGTCTTATCATCTCCAAAGTCATCAGGGAGACTCGCCTCTACAACACACACAACCACACACACTGTTAATATCCCAGTATTTATAAAGAATAAGAAACCCTGTTTAAGATCTTTATCACATCTATCACTTTGATGATTTTAACAAGATCAATTCATTTCTGCATTAGCAAAGGTAGAAAGCCTAACCTCTAGACATAGGAGAACAGTCTTACATGTTACTCACTAAATTAGAAAGATGCTGATAGGCTATATGAGACAAAATATTCCACAATATTGAAAACTCCACAGCTGTAAGTTATGTTCAATAAATTGCTATTGCACAATCATCTCATTGGGGGCGTGTGAGTACCTTTTCTGGCAGAATATTTGGACATGCTTCATTTTACTTCCTAAGACAAAACAGCAATGTGAAGCATGCAATCTCTTACCTGACACACTGCATAGTAAACCACACTGTGCACCTAAAATGACTCAGAGTCAAGCACACTTGGACTTCAGTGCTACATTAACACTGGCTAGCTTGTTGAGATGGTAGTATGTGTAATAGGAATATCAGGAGCAGGTTATGTCATATGAATAAAAATCTTAACAGATTCCATTCAAATGACATAATAGCCAGTGAGTCTTTACTGATAACACTGGATACTGGAAACAATCCTGTTTCCTCTGAAAGCAGAAGGATATCCTCATGCAGGTTAATGCAAAGTATTTGGGGAGAAAAGAGCAAAAAGACAAATATATTTGTAACACATTCTGTCATAAAAAACAGTAAAATAACCACAGATAATCAAAAAAGGTATTATTGCTGCTTTGATGTTATCACATTATTTAATTATTAAACTGCTGTGAACAGCATATTTTAAAGCTTGACTTTCATGTGAGAACTTGAGAACTTCAGAAGTCTTTTTCTGGTAAGACGCAGCAGTCAGCAGACTTTATGACAGAGGGTGTTGCATGAAGTGCAATCTTGTTAAGGCAAGCTGCAACTGCCTTGCTCAGACTCAGTGTGTTATTGTGGCTTTAAATAAAAGCATCAAACCCTAAAAATATGATTTTCCTTACTGATCAACCCATCAATTGCTGCCAAAATGTGGAGAAAAAGACATGGAAAAGAAATGTTTAAAGATTTCAGATGAAAATGGTTTAAAGAACGCAGACTGCATCACTCACTAGGTTCTGATATTATAGGGTTATAATTGTATAGTTTCAAATATGCTGACATATCATGATTAAATGGTGCCATGGTTTTGATGCTGAAGACATTTGGGTCACATTTACAATAGAATTCATTTTCATTTACGAATGAGTAAAGCTACTGCCTTCACTAAAATCAATCAGAGATCGTACTACAGGCAAGATTAATTTTAACACATAAATTACTGTTGCTGTTTAAATATATTTTAATGGAAACTGCAGTGTCATCTCTATGCTTTTGGGATCATATTTCTGGATCACGGCCTAACCTGGAGAACTCTTCATTCCGAAGTCTTCATCCTGCATCTCAATCAGCACTTTTTTTCCCGTCAAGAGGAATGAGAAAGGAAGCGATGCGAGTGCAGACAGTGAGTAGGGAGAAATGAAATATATCTTTTAAGCTGATCACAGCATGACATGAAAATGCAAACATCTAGCCAATGGACAGAGATAATAAGATGTGCACGTCTCAGTATACGGAATCATAAATATCATTTACAAAGCCTCAACCTATGAATGCCAAAAAGTACAGGAACGAAAACTCATATAATATGAAACAAATCTGCTGAACTCTTTGTTTAACAGCACCCTCTGCTGAATGCTAATGAATGGAGTGCATAATTGGCACCCTCTTCTGAACATGCTACATTTGGCAGACCACTGTGACAGCTGGTCCTGTGCAAACAACCTGTCCTTACTAAATGCACAAACACAGATTAAAGAGCAAAACTCAGAGAGGGAAAAAGTACAAGATGGTGAACGTGCAATGTGTGTGTATTACTGTGGCATGCTGTAATTAATGTTATTCCAGGGATCCACAGTGTGTATGCATGTTTTTCTATGGGACGCAAATCCAGCCAAAGAAGAAATTAAAATTAAAACAATAAAATGTAAACGCAAACCTCTTTTTTGCCACTTTTTTCCCAAACATCTGTACAAATATCCTGCCAAAATTGAAAATTAAATGAAATACCTACATTTGCAATTTAATTTTTCACATGAGCATAAGTAATTTGTGACAAAAATAAAAATGGAAAACAGCTATTTGTAATTTCATTTTAGTTGTTTAGTTTAGTATTTCATGGCCAAATCTATAATGAAAAAGCTAACAAAGAAAAGAAAATCCACTTTGGCTTTGGCTTTTCTTCATGAAATGCCCAATATGTGTCAAAACCAAAATCAAAATGCAGTGAGGTTTACATTTTATTGTTTTAATTTTTATTTCTTTTTTTTGCTAGATTTGCCCCCCATAGTTATTAGTACAAAAATGTGTTGACTTTTTGTATGAAATCAGAGAAAGGGGTAACCAACAATCTAAGGGCCAGCAAAATGGTTCTTACCATGTAAAGTGCATTAAAAATGTTTTATTAATTCTTGCTTACTGTAGCTAAGCTTAGGGATAGAAAAGTATTATATAGGTATCTTACAAAACTTGCTTTATTTGCAGATATCTCCATATATATAATACATATCATTACTATAAAAAAAAATATTGTGTTAAGATTTCATGTTGAATGACTTGAACGATTCATTAAAACATTCATTAAATGTTAAGAACATCTTTCCTTCTCCTGTAAAAATACTATTCTGGAGATAGAAAGTTTGATTCTGACAATCTTGAGATGAAACATGGATGTTTGCACAGTACTGTGAAAAAGAGACCACTCTTTATTCATTTAATTACCAATAAAAACAGCCAACAAGTAAAGTAATTAATTTCTCTGGAGATCTTTCTGAGATTTTTTTTTTTTTTTAAATTATTAAAAGATGTAGATATAATGGGACTCCTAAGAATTGTGTGAGACCACTAAGTCTGTAACCATCTGATAAACAGTACTTTGAGAGAGGGGAAAATCAAGCTCCACTCTTGCTTTAAAAAAATCCACATTTGTTTTTGTCCAGCCTTCCACTATAGAGCAGATCACGCAATACTATGAGTCTGAAACGATATGTAGCTGTCAAGAATCTGTTACAAAGGAAATTGAAAAAAACAGAAAATTTGCAAATCTAATAAAGCTGCTTGTGTTCTGAAATTAATGGACTAAGTGTAATGAGGAGCGAGGTAGTGGACGCATGTACGGAGGTAAGCGACTTTTATTGAGGGCAAATCCAAAATCAGGGTCATCACAGTCCAGGGTCATTGCGCTAATACGGATAGATTGTGGGTCAGACATGTTATAAACCAGAAACAACCAACAACACAGATTCAAACAAAGCAACCAAACATAGACCGATACAACAAACAAACACTAAGAGCAAACACAGGGCTTAAATAACAAAGGGTAACGAGGGACAGGTGAAAACAATGATGGGCGGAGACTTGAAATGAGGGGGCTGGACTAGAAAAACCAAAACAAAAATGCACCTGGGCTAAACCAAAACACTAACACATGGACAGAACTGGGAGGGGCCAATCGTGACACTAAGCACCCCAGAGTCCAGACCTTAACATCACTGAATGTGTTTGGGTTTACTCACATCCTGCGAAGCAGAAAATCAACCAACTTTTAAGACTGAGGTGTGGAGGTGTGGAAAAATATCCCTGCAGATGTCTTTGTAATGTTTTCTGCCTTTTTTCCAGATCCCCAAAAATGAATAGCTTGTATTTATTAGCCGTTTCGACTGGAAATTAAGTTGCATTAAGAGCAGTCTTTTGCACAGTATCATATGACCACATTGTATAAAAACAACAGTGTGTGTGTGAACGAGGAAACATTAGTATTTTCTGACCTTCTGGGGTTTGCCGACTCCCCTCTTTGAACTTCAAGTTCTGTTTGGATCTGTTTCGGTCTGTGAAGCTCCAGCTTTTTGGCACTTTGCTAGGACTCTCCCCTGCTCCTTCCTCTGCTCCAGGCGATTTAGTGTCCTTTCCCCCTGCACTCTTAGAAGGGCTAGGGAATTTCTCTTTAAGGCTTGGTTTACGACTGTGTGGAAAGCATTTTGGGGTATACAAAGCAAACAAAAGCACAGTGATAATAAAAGCATTATATTAAGGTAAACATGCAGTAGAATGTACAGTAAATCAAATTTCCTGATGGACTACTGTATGCTTCTATAGAACAAGTAGTGCATCTGACATACTGTATGATGATGGGAATCTGATTAATCAATAATACATGCTAGAGATCTTATCAGGAACTTTATTAGGTTCAGCACTGTATTCAAGAATGCTTAAAAGAGTTTCAGTGCATATACCCTAAACAGATGCTGGACCCCATCTAGTTACATCAGTGTCAAACACAGATGAAGAAACTCAGAAAAGCACAGTATCAGTTTAAGATGTTCATGGAATAAAACTCATATATCTTAAGAATAACTAAACAGAATATGGGCACTTTGTCACTTTCCACCAACTTGACAACTTCTAGTCAGTTATTTGTTAAATTTCAAGTTATTTCATACGTTTTCAACTTTGATGAAGGTGTAACTTAACAAGTGAATTCAGTTTGGATTCAAATGTACCTTAAATTTAATATCAGTTTATTCTTTGCAGGCTTTGTGTGATAGGTTCTAACCTAAATCATAGTTCCACTTCAAAAAATAGAGATTACACAAACTTGATTCTTCTCAACAATCATGCCATGCAATATTTAATAATTTCCGTTGCTACAGTAAAGAGCCTTGTGCGGCCAAAGTCATGAATGATGCATTTGAACGACAGAGCAACATAAGTCATGCATGTTCTAGAGCATGCTGTATACAAACAGTTTTTGTTTCAATTTTTAATGATCATATTAAAAAGACAATAAGTAGATTGTACAAACATGCAGATTGTACAAACATCTGAGTAAAAACACAACAACAAAACAAACAAACATAACAAAAACAAAACAAAAAAACTTTCTGGTCTAAAATATGTATCAAACACACTGATCAGCTACAAGATCTAGTAGTTGGCTTATTCCACACCAGCTCACCTGGGGCCTAATTTCCAAGTAAAAATTCAACAAAATTTTCTATTTAACACATTTTACTTTGTTGTCACAACATGAAATACACTATATTGCCAAAATGATTCAATCACCTATCCAAATCATTGACTTCACGTGTTCCAATCACTTCCATGGCCACAGGTGTATAAAACCAAGCACCTAGGCATGCAGACTGCTTCTACAAACATTTGTGAAAGAATGGGTCACTCTCAGGAGCTCAGTGAATTCCAGCATGGTACTGTGATAGGATGCCACCTGTGCAACAAGTCCAATCGGGAAATTTCCTCGCTACTAAATATTCCACTGTCAACTGTCAGTGGTATTATAACAAAGTGGAAGCAATTGGGAAAGACAGAAACTCAGCCACATGGTAGGCCATGTAAAATGACAGAGCAGGGTCAATGGATGCTGAGATGCATAGTATGCAGAGGTCGGCAACTTTCTGCAGATGAATGAATACTTGTGGCAATATAGTGTATCTGTAAAATAAATTTTTTTAGCAGGTTTTAATTTTTTGTTTTTAATTTATGTAGCATTCCTACATTTCTTTCAGGATAGCAAGATGGGATTATAGCTAGATGCCTCTGCAAGACATTCTGTGTATAACAGATCCCCCAACAATGAATTACCTCTCTAACAAGGATACAGATTTTTATAACAACTAATTTGGAAATTGAAACCTTTTATGAAGATATTACTAACCATGAAGGAGTCATAGCATGTCTGTACTTTCACACATGTCTTCTCTATATTCCCTTTTGAGAAAATATAGGACCAAAAAGGTATATAGACATAAAATCTAAATTTTGTAAAAAATTATTTTGAAAACATTAAAGACTTCAATCATTCAATTGATTAATTTTCGTGATGCTAGTTGATTTAAAATGAAATATTTTAATAAATAAAATAAAACTTTTTTTCAGCAATTGTTCCAGGAATCAATGATGTGACTTGGTAGGCCCTATTTGAGCATGCCTGGAATAACTCGTTAATAATTCAAGGTGAGTGCTCTGTTGTTTAACCACTCATTTGAGTTGGTTTGTCAGTTCAAATGAGTGGTAGGGACATTCCCTGGCATTTAACTACAAACTTTAAATGTTGACTTACTACAGCTAGACAAATTCATTGACCATTATGACTGAAAACCTTCACAAACAGTATGTGCTGAATTCTTGCTAGCAGAAATAAACACCCTGTCAAGACATATGTGCCAAGTCCCTGCACTATGAGCCAAGGTGCGAGGAAAGCTTTGCTGAACCTACAAGCTCAACTGCTTACATGAAAACAAGGATACTGGCCTGAAGTCATGCAGCTTTCTACAACAGTAGGCCTCATGACCAATAGGCAAACACACTGCCCATTTTCCAATTCTTTAAGATTTTTCACAATGTAAAGGGAGCAAAACAAATGACTTCCAAATGGAGGTTTTGTCTTTTTAAAAAACTCTGTTTAAAGTGTGTGACAAATTTCTAATTTATGAATGTTTGAGTGTTTGTTGGTCATGATATTTGACCCATTTTGCTGAACTCTGATAACTAATTTTAATCTAAAACGAGTTTTTTATTAATATTATGGATTAAATGTGACTTTTCCCAAATTAAACTCCAGGAATTTTTTGTCAGAAAGACAGCAAATCCTTTTTTTTAGGCTTAAATGCTAAATGTGGTGTGTCTGACATGCAGTTCAAGAGTTCTGTGTAATTAGATTTAAATTTCCCCACTCAGAACTTGTTAAGACAACATTAAAGAATGTAGGATATAATTAAAACTGCAGTTAAACATAACAATGATTAACTGTTCAGCCCTATGTGAAACCAACATTGTTCGAACTATCTTGGTCTATTTAACTCAAAAAAGTAGCACCTGACATGTTAAACTATTTAGAGGAAATCCGAAAAAAAAAAAACATATTCAGAAATGTGAAATCATAGACAGGAAAGAAGCTATAGATCCAAATGCTGGAGAGAAACGTGGACGTGCAGACGTTAGTATCTGTGTGCAACGGTACCTATGGCATCTTGGGCAACACCCACAGAGGGTGTCTTTGTGTGAAATCTCACTACTGCAAGTGTGGTTGGGTGGGTGGTAAGAGAGACAAAAGATTATAAAAGGAATAGTCAAAATGGTGCAGGCCGCAATTAGGAAGTAGAACGTTTATTTTTGATGAGAAGGATTTTAACGGTCAAAATTGAGAAAACAATTAAATTTAGAATTGTAATTAAGAGCGCACTTGATTTTACAGCACAGAAAACAATAGGTATTCTACAGGGTGCTCACTTGTCAAAAGAGGCAATATGCAATATGCAAAGCATGGAATGTTTTAGCCCTCAATTTATCACCATCTATTATTGTGTGCCAGAAAAGACTGAATTGTGTTAGAAGAGTTTTTACCTTGTAAATACTGAAAACAGCATTGTAATATAAAGTGCTACTAAACTGTCTACAATACATTTTCGAATAACTTTTAATACGATATCCATAGAGGAACTTATAGACTTTGTATTCATTTTGAGTGAAATTGCAACTCCCATAAAATATGAGACCACATGAATGACTTCTGTAATGAGAGGCAGCTGAGAGCTGTAGTCCAAGAAATCATAAAAACATCATTGACTTAACCAACCTGGGAGAAGCTTCAGGCTGAGAGTCCTTTCTTTAGTTCCAGAAAAGGAGAACAGAGAGGGACACAGACATCTTTGCTGTGAGACAATTAGTATTAATAAAAAATGAACACATTGTCAAGAATTGTGAGTAAACCAAGTCCAAGATAATCTACAAAACAAAAATTATTCTCAGACAGACATGTAAGCTCACTGATTATAATTTGTAAGATGATTCAAGGGGATTCATACAGTTCCATAAAAAAATATATTGCTAGTCCAACCTGAATCCAGATTTTCCCTTCAGACTACGCAAGAGGTCCAATTGATTCAGAGGAGGAATCAGCCTGGTAAAAGGATTAAAAGTACATACATTCAGCACAGAACACTGAGTAACTTCAATAAAAAAAGTATGCAACTTTTATATATATTAAGATGTTTCAAAAACATAAGATGTCTCCCAAAAATTTAATGGTACAGTAGGATGGCACTAGTAAAAAAAGAGCAATGACTCATTTAATATCTTAAAAGTAGAACTGGCCACAGTCAGATGAGCCTTTTTGAAACTGGGTGCTGTTGGCAGAGCAAGAAGAGAGAGCCAGGTTGGAAGCTGGCCTGGTGACAACTTCACATCACAATTCAGTGAAAGACTTTTATTCCTCTTGTAAATAAGGAAAGTCTTAAGAGCTTGAGTGATTAGTTCTAAACTATAGTGGCACACTGAAGATACTGTACTTGTAATGACACATTAGAGCAATGATATCAGTTAGAAAACACCTCTTCAACTAAAACATTAAATGTGGCACAGATGCAGACAGTGAAATGACAACTGAAAGGCATGAAATGATCAGCGCTGTATCTTACAGTGACCCAGAAGGATAAGCGGCTTAGAAAATGTGTGTATGTGTGTGTGTGTGTGTGTGCTCATTTTACCTGTACATAGGGACTGACACAGTTTGTCCATAGAAGTCCCAGGTTGACAGCAGGTCTGTTCGTGAGAGGTTTGTTGCATAAAATCTCCAGGCAGACTGGTAATGAAACATATACTTCATTTTCACTTCATTTCCAAAGGTACACAGCAGTATTTCCCAATCTCCGTACTGGAGTAGCCCTGCACTACATATATCAACTCATCATCTGATTAACAAGCAGTTCACAAAGTTAAAACTGCCAACATGGCTAACAGTATAAAGGAAAGCATGAGCACTTAGTGTAATTACATTTGCATAATGCTACCTGGTTAGTCTTACACCTTATTTAAGAAGATAATTTACTAATAACAACGTTGGGTTTTGCATGAAGGTATGCTTTAACAGTTCGTTTGTATGCTTAAAACATCATTCCAGTTTCTAAATTCACATCTTACTTGCATGCTTTCACTGCACTGGTAGTCAGCCAAAGTGTATCCAATAATCTGCCCCACTCCTTACTAACTCTAATACATCTGATTCAGAATCACAGACTTAGAAAAAACTTGATTAGCTGGAACAGGTGTGACAAAGTGTAGTTGGAACTAGGCTCTACAGGAAGGTAGCTCTCCAGGACCATAGTTGGAGACCACTGACCTAGAATGCCTTTAAAGCCCCCATTTGCTCATTCTGGAACTGCAGATGTGCAATGTGATGTTACTGACCTGAATAAGTCCTGCAGCAGGGTTCCGTCGTTTCTCAAAGTGTTTCTGCCTGTGCTGCTCTTGGACCTTCAGAGCGAAGCCAGAACCTAGAATACCCTGAGTGTGTGACAGAGACAGAGAAAGAGAGCGAGAGAGAGAGAGAGAGAGAGAGAGAGAGAGAGAGAGAGAGAGAGAGAGAGAGAGAGAGAGAAAGAGAGAGAGAGAAAGAAAGACAGTTGACAGGGGAATCCAATGACTAATGAATAAATTGATGACAGGGATCAAAAGGATCTGAATGCTTTTTAAACTTTCACAAACCATAGGCAGGTCCACATTCAGCTCATTCAAATCCACAGATTTTGCAAAATTACTTAGTCATTCAATGGTTTAGATGTAAAGCTGCAAAAGATCACAGCTGCACCTTGCCAGTTAAGAGTGGTGGTGAACTGCGCTGTACCAGGATGCAAAAATACAGAAAATATAGTATGGTGTCTTTTTTTCATTTGCTGTTACAAGAATCAGAAATCCTGAAGTCGAGGCTAATTATTTCGAAGCTACACTCAAATACCAAAGTTGAGCAACTCCACAAACTAAACCAAAAAAACACCTCAGTGTCACTGTTGGACTGAGAATTGACCACCAACCAAAAATATCCAGCCAACAGCATCCTGTGGACAGTGTCCTGCAACCACTGATGAAGGACTAAAGGATGACCAACACAAACTGTGCAGCAGCAGATGAGCTCTGACTTTACATCTACATCTATTCTTCTAGAAAGACACATTGTACACCAAATTACTCTGAATGATTTTGTTTACATCTAAACCACTTAATGATTAAGTAATTTAGCAAAATCTGTGGCGTTCCCCCTTTTTAAATAACAACACAATTATTTTCCATTGTAATCAATGTAGTTACTGAATAATAAGCCTTAGGGTGTGGATATAAAAGATTAACTAGCAATAGAGTGAAAGATAACAGAAGCCTCCTCTCTGTAAGTCATATTTCTTACAGCATTATGTTGTGCACTTACTGCTGGGAGTGCAAAAAAGGCCACACCAATTAAACTGAAGGTTGCAGCAATCAGACGGCCATTCCATGTTTTCGGAAACTTATCCCCATAGCCAATGGTTGTCAAAGTGATCTGAGGAACAGAGATATATCTCACATCACAAGGGTTAATGTGATCATTTACCCACTTTCATGTTAACACAAATTCAGTCAGGAAAGTGAAAGAGCATCGATGTCTGTAATCTTATTAGTCTGCAGCAGTTGTCCAGTTCTAGAGCAACTAGGAGAGATCTAATATTTCTAACCACATTACTCACCAGCCCCCACCAAAGAGCATCAGCATAGGTCTCAAACATCTCTGCATTGTCATCCTTCTCCACTGAGTACACCAGAAAAGAGGCCAGGATGAGACAGAGGAAACCAATGTACCATGCAGTGATGAGCTCCTACATTTAAGAATAAAAAAGTGTAGAAAACAGCAAATTTAGGAACTATTCTTAAAATAATCAATAACATACAAAACTCCTTCAATGGGCTGCGTTTGACATCAGATAATATAATGATGCTGACATTACTAAAGGAATACTCCAGCATTTCAACTTAATCTTTACCTGTCACATCTGTTTTGTTTCACTGTACACTGGACAGTTGCTGAATTCCATGAATAAACATTTGAAATACATGTTTAGATAACACCATGGACTATAGGATGCACGCAGACATGAGAATGCGCCTTAATGCTTGAAAAATAGATTAAACCTCAAACAAACAGCTTTGGTAAATGTGGCAAGCTCCCGATGATGACCGAGAGAGCCAGCAGAACTCCCGTCTGTCGGGGGAGTTCGGGCTCTACGCTTCGCCCCCTCCACACTCGCAGCTCTCTCCCTGGCGTCCTCGCTGAGGTGCGTCGTGGCAGAGTGCCACGCATGCCACACTTACCAAAGCTGTTTATTTGATGTTTAATCTATTTTTCAAGCATTAAGTACTACACTAAAAAAGCAGGTCTATTAACTTTAACTATAACTATAAAATGTATCCTAAGGTTTCTTGGTATCCATGCACAATCACGTTGGACTCTGTGATAACTCCACCATTACTATGAATGATTCAGATATACAACTTTTTTTGTAAAATCTTGCATGAATTCTTTGTTCCAAAAAACATGATAAGTGCCATATTACCACAAATTTTAACATATTACTTGGTGATACGTTATGGTAATATGCTGAGCAATATGACATTATTATCGTAATGGTGATAAATTATGTCACAATATGTCACAGTATGCTTTTCTGAGTCTCGCATCATCAGTACTCAAAAAACACCCCCTACTGCAAGTTTGGTTATAAAGAGAGCATAATTAGTTATATACAACTGGATTTAGTGCAGTACTGTATGTATAATGGTCAAGACAAAACACTATATTTGTATTTTTTGATACTATTTTTGAAATGTGACTCTGCTTTATCTGTTCCAAATTATGTCAGAAAAAATACTGTGATCAAACATGTATCATCAAAACTTCTTGTAGTATTGTGACATTAGATTTTTTTCACCAAGCTCTAATACAGGGTGTTTCAAAGAGATTCATCCAATTCCAAAACTATTTATTTCACTTTAAATCATAACTGAAAAACGCAGGGAATTGTAAATGGATTAGTGAGCCTGAAGTTTATTATGTAATTGCACAATTGCTCTATATGACCTCCTCAAGCTGTACGGACAACATCAACGCCATAGTCAAATCCATCCCATACTCGATTGAGCACGTCGGGTGTCACTGTACTCACGGCTCTTTCAGTGTGATTTTGGAGATCATCCAGTTTTACTGGGAGAAGTGGCACATAAACAGAATTCTTACTGTATCCCCACAAAAAAGTCACATGGTGTGAGGTCTGGTGATGAAAATATTGTACTTTGAAATTGGATGAATCTTTTTGAATCACCCTGTATTACTACAAATTCTTCCTTCTGGAAAACTAGTCTCTGAAAGAGCATCTTAGTCAGATTTTTTTGGAACACTCACAAATTCACTTTTCTCTAATTGAAAATATTGTCTGTCTGGGGTTTTAAAACCAAATTATTGCTTATGGTCATCAATGGTACAAATGTGGTGCAAAGAGAACAAGTTGAAAACCACTAGATCACACCTTTAAAACCAGTCAAATCAGTGGTACTATACATGTTATGACTTGGGTTTTGTGAACTACAGCATTCTGAGCCATAATTTATGAGTTATTATGAACAGAACTCACAAAGCAAGTCAGAGAATACCTGCCTTTATAAAATAATATTCACATTCTACTGACCTTGATCCAAGAAAACATGTATAATCAGTAATCTACTTAGACAGAAACCTTTTCTGTCCCTGCTGGTGAAAAACACACTTTTACTACTTAGTCAGAGTTGGGATTCTCCCTTTCATACTCACGCAATGACACACACACACACACACACACACACACACACACACACACACACACACACACACACACACACACACACACCTTGCTATGTGCGTAGACTACAGATCCCAGCAGTTTCCATGTTCCTGCTCGGCGGTCCATGCGCAGCATACGAAGAATCTGCAGAAACCTCAAGCTGCGTATAGCAGAGGTGGCAAAGACGTTGCCCTGAGAGCCAGCCGCCAAAACGGACACAGAGGCAAACAGTACCATGATATCTGCAGAAGAGCAGAAAGGGTCACATATTGCAACAGGCGAGGGCCATCATGACCAAGAAGAGTTGACACCAAATATGAACCACATCTCACTGGTGCTTTGAAGGAAACTTTCTCCATTTTTTGTCTGTGATCATAAGAATGTTGCTCAAAACTTTTACTGAAGAGAACAGACATACAGGGGTTGGACAATGAAACTAAAACACCTGGTTTTAGACCACAATAATTTATTAGTATGGTGTAGGGCCTCCTTTTGTGGCCAATACAGCGTCAATTCATCTTGGGAATGACAATACACATATACAAGTCCTGCACAGTGGTTAGAGGGATTTTAAGCCATTCTTCTTGCACAAGTATTGGGCCAAGGGAATGCCATGATATGGCAGCCCAAACCATCACTGATCCACCCCCATGCTTCACTCTGTGCATGCAACAGTCTGGGTGGTACGCTTCTTTGGGGCTTCTCCACACCGTAACTCTCCCGGATGTGGGGAAAACAGTAAAGGCGGACTCATCAGAGAAGAATACATGTTTCACATTGTCCACAGCCCAAGATTTGTGCTCCTTGCACCATTGAAACCGACGTATGGCAGTGGCACGAGTGACCAAAGGTTTGGCTATAGCAGCCCGGCCATGTATATTGACCCTGCGGAGCTCCCGACGGACAGTTTTGGTGGAAACAGTAGAGTTGAGGTGCACATTTAATTCGGTTTTGTTTTTTGGATACAATCCCGGTTAGCACCCGAACATCCCTTTCAGACAGCTTCCTCTTGCGTCCACAGTTAATCCTGTTGGATGTGGTTCGTCCTTCTTGGTGGTATGCTGACATTACCCTGGATACCGTGGCTCTTGATACATCAAAAAGACTTGCTGTCTTGGTCACAGATGCACCAGCAAGACGTGCACCAACAATTTGTCCTCTTTTGAACTCTGGTATGTCACCCATAATGTTGTGTGCATTGCAATATTTTGAGCAAACCTGTGCTCTTACCCTGCTAATTGAACCTTCACACCTTGCTCTTACTGGTGCAATGTGCAATTAATGAAGATTGGCCACCAGGCTGGTCCAATTTAGCCATGAAACCTCCCACACTAAAATGACAGGTGTTTCAGTTTCATTGTCCAACCCCTGTATATGTAATATATATATTACACTTATGTTTGAAGATTTCTATAATAAAATGTTTTTTCAGTACAAAGTAAAATTTATGCAAGCAATAAATAACCAATTAACACAAGTTATCAAAGTAAAGTTAAAGCACAAAAATGAACTTCAGAGGGATAAAAGTACAAATAAAAGGTTTGTTCCCTGCAAGTGACTGCCACTACTGTTTTTTGTCCATGTTTACGGAGAACAGTATGTAATACAGCATCAGTAAGAATACAACCAAGTCTATTTGTGATCCTTTTAAAACCTGGTCTGAGCCAAATGTGTCACGATTTATGCATTCTGTTTGCATGATACCTATTAATAAGGAATAAAGAAGTAAATTAACAGGTAAAGCAGTAAACTTTGGACACCAAACATGGCAGTAAAACATGTTTAGGGTAAAGGGAAAATGTAATGAATTGATATATCATATCTCTAATTTTCCATTCTAAGCTGTATTTATTTACTTGCGTATTAAGGTCCCTCATACATTTTAGCAGCAACAGGAATTTTTTAATAAATAAATATATACTCTATAGTTATTACAATAAATGTAAGCCACAATTGTGGATCTCACAGGGAGAAGTAAGCTTTTGGCAAAACCATTTCATGTGCATAGGCATACAGTAAGATATAGTATATTGTCTATTTTTTCACATAAATGCAATGGGCAGGCCCTCTCATTTTTAGTAAATAATGAACAGAAAGCAAGCTGTGATTGAAACCTGTCTGACAGCCACTGTAGATTTTCAGCATTAGAAACGCAGCAGCTCAGAGGTAGATGACAAAATACCAGCCTGATTCTGCTGTGCTTCTTACAAAACTGACAGCTCAACTGTCTCAATTTGGAGTGTGCCAAACCACTTTGCTCATTTATTACCCTGAAAATGCAGGCAAGGCACATTTCTCTTGTCTCAAGAGAGAAAAGCATAAGAGAAAAAAGGAAGAAGTACAGTGAGATAGAAAGTGCAAATGAGGGGAGCGAGGGATCAGAAGTGAGACATAGTTAGAACAGAAGAATATCACACAGGGACATTGCAGCAGCTGGTCTTACCTATAACACAGAAAGGCTTGCGGGCAAACTTCAGCCTCCCTCTCCATCCTCTATACCGACAGCAGCAACCAGCGGCCCAGATCCGCACTATATACTCCACACCAAACACTACGATAGTCACTATTTCCTGAAGAGAGTAAAGGCGTACTATAATGAACATGAAAACCTGCAGCTCTTTTTTAGTGGCAGTACTATAAGGCAAATAACAGGCTAATAACAGGCCACTGCTGTGCTGAGAATGGTCCACCACACAATGTCTGGCCAACAGCGAGCAGAAATTGACCAGTGATGAAAGGGATAAAGGGGGGCTGATGAACTATGCACAGCAACAGCAGGGCTACAGCCAGTAACTGTACACCTCTATGGTGGACCTATAAAACAATGGAGGTCATAATGTCACCAGTGAATGGTAGGTGTTTCTAATAAAGTCAGTGGTAAAGGTGTATACATCCATATACTTTATACAATGTAAGCTACTAGTAGCACATACACAGCAGCACTTTTCAAATAGTCTATTCTTCTAAATAATAGTATACTGACAAAGCTGTTTGAAGTGGTATAGAGTGTAAGACCATGATGGACAGCACTGCCAGCAGAGACCCAAACGGATCCATATCGTGTCATGTTCACACCATTTAACACCAGCTGAGATGCAATATCCTATCCATGTCACCACTTGTTACAATGTGATATGGTATCTGCTTACAATCAATAGGTGTGAAAAGATGGCAAGATATTTAATATGTGAGTGTT
The DNA here is from genome assembly GCF_015220715.1 of Pygocentrus nattereri. Lineage (NCBI taxonomy): Eukaryota > Metazoa > Chordata > Actinopteri > Characiformes > Serrasalmidae > Pygocentrus > Pygocentrus nattereri. The sequence continues at coordinate 18,467,945 of NC_051238.1, read as the reverse complement.
CACGCTCTACTAGAATGTTGAACTTCAAGGCACTTACAGGAAAATGACATTTTTTGTTCATGAAGCCTATTTTTAGATACTCACCAGAATGTACAAGGCACTCTCTGAGCTTTTTTTGAACTCTTTTATAGTAGAAAACACGGAGAGCACAAGGCAGGAGAACACCAGCAGAAAGCTGAAACAGCAAATGACAAATCAAGTTTATAACTCAGATTAAACATGACTTTATCCATTAATTGGTCACCTGGTCCAAGTCTATGTTTGATTAATCTACAAGATGTTTCTCAAATTCAATCTTAGATTCAAGATGTGTGCCAGAGTCAGCCCAGTTTCACACCTTGATGCTCCATATTCCTATAAAGCCATTGGATATGCGCAGTACTGGGCAAAGGTCAGCCAAGCTATCCGTGAGAAACAGGTTCACATACTTGTTCTGTCACTGTTTATTTATTTGAATTAAAAATTTAAAAAACATACACTGACTGCACTTCTCTGACCCTGCATCCAAGAGACTCTATATTTAATTAATTGTATTGCTATAGCAGGTCACCTAAAAGTAGTTATTCAGTGTTTGCTCTGTCATTAAGGAAGATGCATAGCCTGTCTTTCATTACTGTTAATGATTGTTATGAATGGCTGACGACGGACTGATAGGCTTTCAGCATATAAGCTACACCCATGTTTAGAGGATGAGCAGCAGGCGATGAATATAATAAACTGCATCTGAAAACGTTACATTTTAATTCACTTCAGAGATAGAATAATAGCTCAGTTTAGTGTTTTGGTTCCATTTTTATAAAGTAGTTCTAAAAATTTTTTAAATTAAAACAAATTTAATACAAAATTAAAGACTAGAAATGGCCTTAAAGCTAACTTATCTAGGATTTGGATACTTGACACTTGATATTTAACATTACGCATTTCACGTCTTTCAAAACGACCTGCCGACAGGGTGGGCGATATAACCTACGGTGGCATGGTGGGTAGCGCTGTTGCCTCACAGCAAGGAGGGCCTGGGTTCAATTCCCCGGCTGGGCGACCAGGGTCCTCTCTGTGTGGAGTTTGCATGTTCTCCCCATGTCTGCATGGGTTTCCTCCGGGTTCTCCGGTTTCCTCCCAAAGACATGCAGTCAGGCCAATTGGACGTGCTACATTGCCCCTACGTGTGACTGTGTGAGTGACTGTCTGTGTCTGTCTGTCTGCCCTGTGATGGACTGGTGACCTGTCCAGGGTGTATCCTGCCTTCTGCCTGAAGACTGCTGGGATAGGCTTAGAAGGCCTGGGATAGGCCTAGATGGAGAAGCGGCTTTGAGGATGGATGGATGGATGGATGGATGATATGAATTTTGCCGTACTGTGGATACCATGATAAACCCAAACACAGTAAACCACAAACAGCCCTGCCCCTGAGACAAAGTAAACATGAGCATGATAAGCTTAAATAACTCACAGCGCTAACAAAACGTTGTTGTAAAAGAAACTGCACTGCTGATTGCTGCTTTAAGTCGCTCCTACGTTAATCAGTATTGGTTTACGTGGGCGCGCGCACAAAGTGTATTGCTGGGCACGCGCCACATGCATGAATACATTTAGCTTTGCTGTTTGCACATGTTTTTTATTTTGCAAGACTTTCCATTTAAACTCCTTTGTTTCCCCAGTTCACTCAGGGTTGCCAGATTTGCAGTTTAACTTACACTACAGAATGAACGCGGTTCTGCCTCACTTTCAAGATAAACAGTTATAACTAAGCAGCTAGGTTAGCTTTTGTGTTAAACACAAAACACACACACACACACACACACACACACACACAGCAGGCCAAGTCCTCTGGAATCTGACTCTAACAAAAATGTAACCGTTGGCTGCTTTGTTTCCATCACCACCACTGTAAACAAATCTGACTCTGTACGCTGCTCTTACCACATCAAACCGCTCTGAATGACTTTGCTTACATATCAACCAGCAGAATTCCCCTTTTAATGGGGATCAGCATTCCTTTCCATTAGCTGCTAGCTGAAGGAATGAATGAGAGTATGTAGAAAATGACATGAACCGTTAAAAATAACAGTTTTCAGATGATGGTTATTCTCTAAACTGATATATATATATATATACTGGTATAACATTAATAATAACAAATTACACTTTTGTTTATTAAATAAAAGCTGCAGGGCAGGTACAGCCATCACATCTGTTCTACTGTAACGTTACCTTTCTGTAACTTTCCTTACGGCAAACCATGTTATATCAAACGACTCTGAATGACACTGAATCACAATAAAATTATGGTAAAATTTTGAAAAGTCGGTGGAACTCCCCTGTAACGTCACCGCTCAATAGTTGAGATTTACTTGCTGCCACCGCGCTGTAACTTAAACGCCTCAAGTAATATCACAGCTAACTCCAATCTTAGCGAGCTAACGTTAGCTAACCGTTTCCTCGCGGAATAGTGTCGTTACGGCTAGCTAGCGCTAACTAATGAGTCAACTGAAATTGATACTAGGTCGCGATAAACTGACAAAAGCTGAAGTTAATTATCATAGCGTTAGTTAATAGCGTCACACTTAGTCATTACACGCGCAATAAAAGCACGCAGTGGAATATTAAATAATCCTATGAATAAAAGCAGCTAAACGTTTCACCATAGCGGTCCGAATGACCGTTGGACTGGACTCGGGCTGATCCGCTTTTCCGTTGAAATTTGAATTTGAAATGAGCGCGCGCTTCAGCACAGCGCAGTAGTCGGTGCTGAGCTGGATTCGGCGCGTGAATGCGCAGTTACTAGTATTCGCATAAAGCCCTGCAAACCCTCCTGAGGAGATATATTTAAACTGCACCTTTGGACTAACACAGTAGTCTGGTAAGTATCATCGAGTTTGCAGTTTAATGGTGAGGAATGACCAGACACCTCTCTTAATGGTCTGTTTACAGCTTTTAGACAGATTTTTGCTCTTTCAGAAAATAAGAGCAAGTGTCTTCACCATGATTGATAGCTGTGCAGCAAAGAAAAATGTAATATTGGGGTAAGTGTGTCTTTGCTGTATAATATCAGTCTCCTGTTCTTCAATATCAGTCCAGTCTCCTGTTCTCATTCCACTTCCTTTTAAAATCATTTGTCCAGTCTTGTCATGTTTCCTCTTCTGTCCAGCCCGTAGTCCCGCCTCACGTTTTGTCTCCTGTCCAGCTTCATGTCCAGCTCTTGTTTTCAGCCTCCCCCTCTGAGCCAGCTCCCTTGGTGTTCCTTTTCGCCCCTTAGGAGCTGCGCATTAGAGGGGGGCATCTGTTACATCTGTTCACTCTGTCCTGGTCTTTGTTTGCCTTTTTTTTGTTGTTTGTTTCCTAGTGCTGTGTTTTTGTTTACCTGCCATGCCCCTTTGTTTTCTTTTGACATGTGCTTTTGTTGTCATGTTGGCTCCTCCCCTGTCCTGCCCTGTCTTCACCTGTTCTTTGTCTCCCAGTCCCGCCTTCTCATTGGTCTCAGGTGTTTCTCGTTTTGTTAGTATTTATACCGCTGTGTTTGCTCAGTCCTTTGGTCTTGCATTGTGTGTTTATATATCCTGTTGCTTGTTTTCCCCTCATTGTTGGTTTTGTTTCTTGTTTAGTTCTTGTTTGTTTTGCCTTGTAATGGATTCATCTGTACACTCACATCTGCCCCTGTGTTTTTGCACTCTGAATTGTGTTTTAATGAAAGCAACTCGCATCCTGCCCCAATGCCTCCTATGTTACAGAATGCAAGACCGAACAAGGATGCAACAAGTGTTGTTCTCTCCCAAGAGGGAGAACTTAAATATCTGGGATAATTACTCTCTGCTCTCCTGTCTGGGGAATCTATTCTCCTTTCTTTGTTGATGGCTACCCATAGTGAGTATTATGGTGAAGATGGCACGGTTTTATCATGTCCTCCTCCACTGGACATTGTAAAAGTTTTGTTTTTATGGACTTTTCTTAGAGGCAAGACGCAAGAGTGGGCTGGTATTGCGCTCGAGAGAAGGGCTAAAGAGGCAAGAACGATTTTGTCAGTTATTATGCAAGATGCTACTTCTTGAGGCCTGCCGCCGAGGGCGCTGCTGCAGGCCCACCTGCCGCCGAGGGCGCTGCTGCAGGCCCGCCTGCCCCTGAGGGTGCCGCTGCAGGCCCGCCTGCCCCCGAGGGCCCCACTGCAGGCCCGCCTGCCGCCGAGGGCGCCTCTGCAGGCACATCCTGCACCCGAGGGCGCCATTCCCGTTCCTGCTCCCAGGGCCACTCCCGCTCCAGCACCAGCCCCTCAGCACCCGCTCCTGCTCCCGCTTCAGCTTCATGCCATGTTCCAAGGTCAGCCTCCATGTCCTGTTCCAGTACCTGCTCAGCCATTTTTCAGTTCCCTGCCAGATCACATTTCCAGGTCTCTACTCAGGCTGACCTCAATTCTGTGTTTGCCCAATCTCTACTCCATAGTTTTGTTTCTGTCCATATCACCATGTATATCCCTGTACCAGTCTCCATCAGTGTTCCTGTTTTTGTGTCTGGTCTTTTGGTACCCATTCCTGTTTATGTTTACGCCATGTCTGTTTAATTCCTCTCCTGTTCTGCCATTTGTCCAGCCTCCTACCCAGTCTTTTGTCCAGTCACCTGTCTGTCCAGTCTCTAGTCCAGTCCTTTATCCCATCTTTTGACCAGTCTCCAGCTCAGCCTCCTGTCTTGTCTACTGTCCTCGGGTCCGGTTTCCTCTTTGTTCTCCAGTCCAATCTTCAGTTCTCCCTCTTATCTCATCTCCAGTCCAGTCTCCTGTTCTCATTCCACTTCCTTTTAAAATCATGTGTCCAGTCTTGTCATGTTTCCTCTTCTGTCCAGCCCGTAGTCCCGCCTCACGTTTTGTCTCCTGTCCAGCCTCATAATCCATATCCCGTCCCGTCCTTTGTCCCATTTCCTGCCCTGTCCCATGTTCAGTCCAATGTCCAGTCTTTCGTCCAGCCCTTTGTCTAGTCTCATGTCCAGTCTTAGTGTCCTGTGCTTTCCTCTGTCAAGTTTCTTAGGTCAGCCTCTTGTCCAGCTCTTGTTTTCAGCCTCCCCCTCTGAGCCAGCTCCCTTGGTGTTCATTTTCGCCCCTCAGGAGCTGCGCATTAGAGGGGGGCTTCTGTTACATCTGTTCACTCTTTGTCCTGGTCTTTGCCTTTTTTTTTTGTTGTTTGTTTCCTAGTGCTGTGTTTTTTGATTACCTGCCATGTGCCTTTGTTTTCTTTTGATATTTGTTTTTGTTGTCATGTTGGCTCCTCCCCTGTCTTCACCTGTTCTTTGTCTCCCAGTCCCGCCCTCTCATTGGTCTCAGGTGTTTCTTGTTTTGTTAGTATTTATACCGCTGTGTTTGCTCAGCCCTTTGGTCTTGCATTGTGTGTTTATATATCCTGTTGCTTGTTTTCCCCTCATTGTTGGTTTTGCTTCTTGTTTAGTTCTTGTTTACATTCTTTTGCCTTGTAATGGATTTATCTGTTCCATTCACCCCTGTGTTTTTGCACTCTGAATTGTGTTTTAATAAAAGCAACTCACACTTGCATCCTGCCCCAATGCCTCCTACGTTACAGGTGGTGAACAATGAGGAGACTGAACATGTGCCTGTTCATTAAGAGAAATAATGTTAGCGTGCTTAGCTAAAGCGTTTTGGGAAAGTAAAATGGTGCAGCAGTCATCTTGACCTGTCAGAGCTTAACTTAAGACAAGCAAAGCAGAGCACTGCCAGAGCCAGGCAAAATGACCTCCAGCAAACAAAGATTTTTTTTTTCTAATACAGCCTCAGGGGTCCAATCTATCTCTAGCACACTTGACACACTTAATGAAGATTATTAGCCAAACCATGTATCGGACTGTAATTACAACTCATTGTATCAATTTTTATTTATAAAGTTAGTTTTTTGAGCACAAACACAAGAGGCCTAAGATTTTTGCACAGTAGCCTACTGTCTGTGATTGTTCTAGTCTAATGGATAAAAAGAGTTAGGCCCCTTTAGGATCCATCACTGAATCCTTACAGTTGTTCCATAAAGACATACTTGGCAGTGTGTTTGGACTGGAAGGTGACCTACAGTGAACTGTTAGAGAGGCAGTAAGGCTAAAAGGAATGAGACCTCAGAGAGATCCAGACAGAGTCTTCATTCAAATGGTGAGAATGGGGAGGGTGAGTGAGAGAGAGAGGAGAGAGAGACTGTTGAAAGAGCAGTTGAGAGGTGGTAGAATAGCTGATTTGCTTTAAGAGCATAATGACACACCAAAGCCTAAAAACTGTGATTTCAGAAGGGGCTGCTGGACTGAAGAGAGTCAGAATGCAGTAGCATGCTGCTCCATTATCAATACTGCATTTGTCTCAAACTGCTGCTGCAGTGATGCTGCTGACAATTGCATTATTGCTCAAAACCACTGCTATGCTGCTGTATTACCTATGCAGGATTTCTGTCACTTGACCTTGGCTTTTTAGCACAAACAGTTTATATATGTACAGTTTAACGCATTTATTCCTATAAACATATCACTGTGCAAAAAATAACCATCTCCATTTTTTAATTTTTTTACATCATGTGAGTACAGCAGCCCACCCCTTTATGTGACAAATTCACAAAGAACCAATAATAATCTCTTTACACAAACCTATGTTTAAATAAAAAAGGCAATGTTTTACCTTTTTGGATGGCATTCATATGAATAAATATCTTAAATATGTTTTTTATTCTTTAATTTTTCCCATATATATGAGGCAAAATATTCTATATAAGAATCAAACCCAGTAAGTTACACTCTAAATCACGCTGAAAATGAGAATACAAACATTCTACTCTACTCCATTTTATTTTTGTACTTCTGTATACACAATATTATAATTTTCAACATTGTAACAGGTTCAACAACTGATCTGCCAAGTTAATGTGTTATTTCTCATTTAATCCTGTGCTGTCCATCTTATCATTCTGTTTTTAATCTTAAGGCTTATTCACATTATAACTACAATCAACATTATGATGGTTTTATGGATTGAGTCATGTAAGCCAGATTGAGTCATCCACCACTCCTTAAATGGGTTAAAGTTGAACAGGAAACATTGTCAATTCACATATTAAACCTATATAGTATACGTTTAATATGTATATGTGTATAATATAGCACTGCTTTATATATTTTTTCTAGTTCACCCTATTTTATTCTATTTTATGATACATTTGTATCGTTCTTTCATTGCCATGGTGCCTTCAGTTAGCCAATTATATTGTATCGATTAGACAGTCTACAGGCCTCAGCTTGTGCAAATCTGCAGTTTCTCACCGAAGCATTGTGCAAAGCCTGTCTCATAAATCTAAGCCTTTCCTCCATCTGTTTGCTGCAGTATTTATCCTCACAAAGACAAGCCTGAGAACATTCAAGCAAATCTGCACATGCATCTCTGCTGCATAATGCACCAGCCATTCATTTAGACAGGTTGGGGAAGATTGTAAAGGAGCAGACAGGCTGTAATGATTTTAATGTCATTATGCTATTATACACTTCCAAAATCTCCCCTCTCATAAAAGCTAATCCTTTGTGAGGATTGCTCTTAAATTATTGAGGAGTTGCCAGGATGATAGTACAAACCCCCCGTGACGTACACTTCAGCTGTCCCGAGTATTCATATCTGCTGTCACAAATGAAATTAACCTTTGAGAAATGGAATATTCAGAGAGGGGAAGAAACACTGCTGAAATGAGTTAAGGCCGGTGATTAGAGGCAGGCAATGAAAACTGATGGCAGTGTTGTTCATATAGTCTAAGCCATCATATCTTTGCCAACTGAGCTACCCTCAATGTGCGTTTCTGAGTTGGCTTTTGAGTACAAAAAATGTTCTGACTTTATAAACTGCTTTTGTTTTTGGTTACTGACGTTAATCTTAAGGTTAGGGTTTCTGGTCTTACACTGGACACATGGAACATATAATGATTACTGATAGTGAAATTTGTGTAATACATCTATTATTATTACAAATAGAGAGTTCCATACATGTCATCTCTATTAGAACAAACATTTCTCCAAGATATAACTTTTCAGAAGAAGGAAAAAAAAATCTTGAAAACACTTACTTAAAGGTACAGTAACAAGATCTTTTTATAACACGTTTTGAACCATTTCTGTTGGTTCATTCACCGTGAAATATTCTCAAAATGTAAAGTATACCTGCTTTTTTCTATTGGTGCAAAAAATAATAAACTGAACAAAGCTTGGTGTTCATCTGACAGCTACAGTCTTTAAAAAGATGGTGCTTTAATGGTTCTTCAAAAAAAAGGATTCTATATAGACCAATGAACAGTCAAAGAGCAATTTGCATACTTAAATGGTTCTTTGCATTGTGAAATCGTTCTTCAGCTTGATGGAGAATGTGTTAAATGTGGTTCTGTATTGAACCCTTTTGAAAAGGGTTCTATGTAGCTCCAAAAAATTTGCTTCTATTGTTATATACCTACAATCTGAAGACTAATTGCACCATGCAGAGAACACTTGAAGCAAGCAAATCACTTTTCCAAAGAACCCTTGCAAGACAGTCTTTTTAAATACTCATCTTGGTAGTGCATTTTACAAAATGTGCAGCACATACAGGAAGTATTTTTATATAGTGAGAGGGTTTATATATATATATATATATATATATATATATATATATATATATATATATATATATATATATACATATGAAAAGAGAGAGGACATGTATAAGAACAAATCTGTGTGTGTGGTGTATATGTGGATTTAAGAGGGAGAAAGAGAAGCTGATGTTTTCCTCCTGTGATGAAGTACTCATAGCTTACAGGAACTTGGCAGCACTTCATGAGAGGTGATACTTCATTTCTCAGAAAGAGGTGTATAGTGTCTGAGAGCAAGAACGCTAGGCTTTACAACATCTTTAAACCAGTGCAGACTACAACGTGGCCTAAAAATATCAATGCTTGCTTTGAAAACATAATAACAATGCTTACGACTGAAGTCTGCACTGTCACTGATTAGTGCTTATATAAGAGTCAAATGTGCAGCATGGTTTGCTGTGTTTTTCTGCTCAGCTCAGATCAGTTTAAAGCGATAGTTCAGGATGTAGTTTTCGTTCAAAACACTACCAATTAGCATTGTCATACATGCAAACATCACTTTTTGAGTGATGAATGTCCATGCGAATTGCATAGATTTTATGAGTTTTTAATTTTGGGAAAGGGGTCTTCTGAAAGAGAATGTCTTCAGTAACAGTCAGCATAAAAAGCCATATGTGTAAATGATCGTTGAGTTCAAGCAGGACAATAAGCTAGAAAATTATATCGCAAATAGCAATTGGGGTCCAAGCACAGTGCACCATTTTGAAGCCAGTAGAACTCAAATGATGGGTAAAGTGGACTTCAAAAGAAGATTTCTGCCAAATTTCATACACATTAAATGTTTGACCTTAGTATGGTCAGAAATACATTTGTAATAAATAAATCAAAATACCTTGAAAACACTACATGGACATGACTTGTATTTGGATAGCCATTGAACTCAATGAACTACATAATTTCACTGTAATGTAGGTTAGCGCACCAGGAGCTACCAAAATTTCCATGGTAAAGTCACTAAAAATACCTTTCCAAAGAATGATGCCATTGGACCTGCCCCGCAAATTTTCATGTGCAGATTACATGCTTAAAACCTTACTTGCCTCAAACTGTCTCAAGCACAAATGGACTTAAGCCAGCCTAAGCAATCAAACATGTATTTACTGAGTTACTACATTTGGGTTAAGGGGAATATTCTGTAAATGAGATTTTTACACTAAATTATCATTTTGGTACATGACTACAGCCACAACAGGCAGTAAAACTACCTTGGCTATAATTTATCAAGCCTAAAACTCTGCATAAGAGGAACTGCCCACAGAGGAATGCCCAGAACTGCCCAGGGTTGAAAAGCACTAAGGCATGGGTCCAAGAGGAAAGATCCAAAGAGAGAGCTGGCACATAGTGACCTGAGAGCACTCAACCATGAAAAGGATGGAGGCGAACTGCAATGAGACTTATTTACGTTTCTCAAGAGGAGAATGTGGGCGGAAAACAGATAGACCATGAGATATTATCCCAAGAGACGCAGTAATTGCCTTTCTATTGCACAGAGCTTGAAAAGCCTGAAAAGAATGGCATATTATATATGATATAATATAGCAATAGAAAGAGGAATGGAAGGAGAGGAATGAAAGTCTGGAAAATGTTAAATTCCTTGGAGTTAAATGGGGTAAAGTAGAACAGAAAACATTGCAGTCAATATAATTTCTTAGCACATAAGATAATACACTGGACTGCCAGTTCATTAGATGCGTCTACCTTGAACCTTTACGCATTAGGCATTTTTGGAGGAATATCTGCTAAATAGGTGCATTTTGTAAGCATCAGTGGTTGTAGAGCTGAATATGCTGACTGAAGATATACCTGCATTAATACCGTAGCTGCAGAAATCAGTCACTTTACCGTGATGGTGGAGTGAATTCTCTTAAGACAAATATAAAAATATACAAAATTAACCAGTGTCTTTGAAAGATTTGCACTGAATTTATTGAAGGAATAGTCGCTATTGAGAGTAAAATCTCTAAATGAGCCTATTAGAGAAATATAAAATTAACTCACTTAAATCTCAGGGTTTAGTGGCTACCTCAGACTAGTGTTTTTGTTGTAGTAGTTTTTTCTGGATGCCACACCCTGCTGCCATGTTGCTTAAAGCCATTAATATGTAGTCTGTGGGGGTCCTACATCAGCCCCTTTTAATTGGCAGATGGGATTGATAGCACTGAAGAATTGCAATGTATGGCAATAATTTCAGATAAAATAGCCAGTAAGTGTAGGAATAAAACATGTGCTTTTAATAAACTGGCAACTCAGTGCACCGTACAGTACATTCTTGCTAGGTTGGGTTTCAGTGTGTTATGTTGCTGCCTGTAGCTCTATCAGCTACCTCAAAAGAAATCAAAATTAAGAGAGATGCTTGCCTTGCATCTATAAAACAAATATCAATTTGGCTCTTTCTGCCAGGCTTATTGGCTGCATTTGGTGTTGGCAGTGGACGCAAAGCAATCTGAAATTTGTTAGGCTGAGAAAAAGCAGTCTGTCAAGCAGAGAGACAGCAAAGGAACGTTCTTGAGCCCAAAGGAGAAAGGCTTTGACTCAGCAGCAAATAACGACTAAGTGATTTGCCTTGTTCATCCCAGTCAGCAAGATGCTCCTGAATTAGGCTTGAACACAGACAGATGACCTGAAGAAAAGGAACTCTCACTGAACACTTACATGCTGCCCATTAACATTCAGTAACATGTATCGTGCTGTTCCTCACTACATTGCAGCATTTAAAACACTCTATACATTCTACACTGTCAAAATGAGAGTCCTTTGTAGTGATGCCATAAAATAACCACTTCTGGTTTCCTAAAGCAAGACTAGTTCTTTAAAGCTTTTTAATGTTGAAAGAACCTCCTCCTAATGGAAAGGTTCTGTATACCAGTTAAAAGTATTTTCTTGCAAATGTGTGTTCAAGCCAAGAGCTGTTTACTTTTTTAAGGATGCAGGATAGTTTTATATGTTGTGGATCATATACTTTTTCCTTAGTTGCTGCATTTGCATTCAGAGATTTTAGCTCACACACAAAACAGTCAATACAAAATACTCCATCAAAGTAACTAGAGCTTACTGCACAAAAACAGCTCTCTTTAGCCAGCATTTCCTTTTACTATAGACTTACACAAAAGTGTGCCTGTGGTGCACACAGAGTGCTACCACAGCAGTGGAAGTTTAAGAGCAAGATAGAAAAAAAGAAACCATCAGAAGAGTAAGAGGCCAAAGTCAGCATACTTCACAGAATGGAAGGAGAGCAAGGCCCTAAAAAGATCAAGCCAGGCTTGGTGAACATATAAATAATACATCAGCCAGACGACAGAGAGTATGTTCAGAACATGTCCAGAGAGGAGAAATACTCTGAAAGCAATCTGGAACTGTAGCAGTCCTATTAAAAGGCCTTGCATTTCAGCTTTGATGAGGGCCATGCTGTTCTATCATTTCAGGCTGGTTGAGTGTCTCCTCATAGCAGATTTAATGGAGGCTGGAGCTAATGGAAAGCTCTAGATTTTTTCAGCACCTTCCACTTTCAGTGGTTTTACAATGGCTTTGCATGCTTGGAGGAGATTGGGATCTATTTACAGACCTCTGCTCACTGACTGTCTCCATATGGAGTGATCAATCTCTCATACTTCTACCATTACAGAACATTAGTCCAACAAAATAACACTCATTTCCTAATTTCTTTATATCATTCTTTTATAATGTTAACCCCTTTAACTAAGTGTATTAAGTGTTTCCACAGTTGATTATCACAAAGTGCTTTCATTGTTTTTGTTCATTCAAAACATATATATGACATGTGAACATGTTTGGGATTACTTGGATTGCGAGAAGCAGAAAATACAACCAACTTCGAAGACTGAACTTGGAGGTGTGGAACAAATTTCTTCCAGGAAGAAAGAAAGCTGTAATAAAGGCAAATGGTGGACTCACCAAATACTGAGAAAAATGACTTTTTTGGGGTGGAATGTTTCCTGCTTTTTTACGTGAAGAGTGGATTGAATAAAAAGTGGTTTCTGCCCTTTGCGCAGTACAATATGTAACATATGCAGTTATGAGAGGGGGAAAAAGGAAATTGTGATGAACAGCAGGTTAAAACCCTTTGGGACAGGGGTGCCAAAACGTCTTGTCCTGGGGTGCAAAATTTGTGGTGGGTGAAAAAAGACAACGATGTACAAATAAAGAAGGAAGGTAGGCTTTTTAAAAGGTATTTTACAATATATTGCAACATATTTTCTTACTAAAATCAATTTTAAATTCAATGGTAAGAGTGAAGTAGGAATATGAGGAGCTATATATAATATACAAATATGCTTGTTCTCTCAGTTTGCGAGTTGGTAAGATCAGGGCAACTTTCAGGCAGGCCAGATCTAATGTTCTCATTTACATAATGTTCTTTGGGACATAAAGGTCCACACTACTCATGTGAGGTCTTGCAGCTGATCAGGTCCTTCCTAATACTGCTCTGAATGTATGTGATTCAGAAGTGTACATCATTTCCATGTTAATAAAATAAACCACATAAAAAGTAAGTAAACCGGAAGCTGAAGCTGAACTGATGCAACACATTTTGTCTCAGGTACATTCAGCGCATTACTTTTTCTCTGACATCATCAGGACAGACAGATTTAGCTTCATATACAGAGCACACAGAGGAAGCATTGCCCATGACTGCTGGTTGTGTTTAGAATTCCAAACCCAGCACAACCGAACATCTACACCAGCCTCGACATGGCCAACGAGCAGAGGCAGCATTAGATGCGGCGCAGCAGGCGGTGTGTGCAGCATCTGCAGTGCTGTGTCTGAGAGCCTGTGTTAGAGAGCAGGCTGAGAGAGAATCCTCTGCTCTGGGCGCGTTTGGAGTGAATGGGAGCGGACGGCGTGCCGCAGCGCGAGAGCTGTCCAGCGTGCTGAACACACCTTCCTCATACAGAGCAGTGCCTCGAATAGACGGCACGTCTGAGCAACAGCTCTGCGGTTTGCTCTCCTCTGTATGACGAGCGTCTTTAGAAAAGCTCCATATCGATCTGTTCTATTCACGAGGCGTTAACGAGAGTCTGGACACAAGAGGGAGTCTGGACACCTCCCAGGCGATCAACTTCCATTCCATACAAGAACGGAGCTGAACTACAGGTGCTGGAAGCAGCTGTTACAAGCCACGACTGGATGGATGATAGATGGATGGATGGATGGATGGATAGACAGACAGATGGAGAGATAGATCCTCCACTGAAAATCAATAAAGTTAGATGACGTTACAGTATAAATGATTTGAGATTACATTAACACTTAAAATCCTAAAAACTGCTGCTAAAACTCCAAAACGCTCTTTGGACCACTAACGGACTGAACCCTATTCTGCGTCAGAGACTGCAAAGTTTCCCTTCTAAGGGTGGGTAAAAGTCTCGCTCAGTCAGTGAAGACCCCCCCCCAGTCTACTCACACGTAAGCGTGGTAAACGAACGCCCAGCCGCGCGGCCTCTCGAGCGCGTTGTAGAGGAAATTCTGCAGTCTCCGGTAACCGGCGTTCCTCTTGTGCGCTCTGCCGCCGCCCGAGCGCGTTTTGCACAGGATCCCCCCGCGTTTAGAGCCCTCCGCGTTGCCGATCAGCAGCGTCCCGTCTCGGCCAGTGTCCGCGGCGCCGGGCTCCAGCCCCACGAAGCCCACCTTCAGCCTCCGCTCCCCGGCTGGAGGCGGGTAGACCTCGCCGTTGGCTGATTTCTTCACCATGACTGCGGCTGGGTTTGTGGCTGAGACTGGGCGCGGTGAGCGGTCGGCATGGCTCGGAGTGTGGAGCTCCTGCGCTGCTGGAAGCCAAAGGGAAAGAAAACGGTGGGGGTGAAGCTGCAGTGGAGGGAAACCAGTTTTTTCACCTCTGCGCCTCCTCAACAGGACTGAGCAGAGAGAGGAGGAGGAGGAGGCTGCAGCAGAGGAAAAGTAAGGGGGAATGGGCTCCTAGAAAGGAGGAGGGGTGAGAAGAGAAACTTCATGCTCCTTGGCTGAATGGGCGTCTGATCTTTCTCACGAGGACGTAAACTGTGACGTAGCACTGTAATAGAAGAATGTCTATCGTAGTCTAATGAGACATGAAGAAACATTTCCCCCTTAATATGCTTTTGCAACGTTTCAATGCAGTACTTATTACACGAGAGCGAGGAACTATGGGCATTGAAGTAAATGAAGTCATGGTATGCTGAGCAATAAGCGAACAGGATATTAATAACAGTAAATGGTAATAACTAACGATAACACCTTCAATAAAACAAGTGCCTGATAAAATCTCAAATAGTCTGCTGATTATTTTGTTGGTTGAGTTGTAAACTATGAGCCTTTTAAAATCCTCCACAGCGCTATTGGAAAAAGACAAATGACCAATTCTTCTCATAAAATCCTATAATAATTCCCATGGAACATCTGACATCATTATGTAGCCTTGTTTAATAGAGAAACCTTCATTTTACGAGCAGTTTATATGATCATCACTGCTGCAATAAAACTAATGTCCATTAGCCCCCCTATAGGACTTGCAATTTGCTGTTATCACTACACTAACGGGAATGTAGTCTCACTTCCCACACTGGGCTTAACAGAACATGGGCAGGACTAACTTACATAGTGACAATTGAACAACTGTAACATATTCTTTGCTGTTAATGTCGCAGTTTTGCTGTGAATCATTCCATCAGATTTCAGTGTAAAGCCAAACTCTGTCATTCAAGGAGCTGTTAGCTACCTGGTGAGGTCAACTGTTAAACAAAACCACATCTTCACCAAGGGAATGTTTAGCATGGATTCAGACCGCTTAATGTAAGCATTTTCATGAGATCCTGTTGGTGTAGGTTGCTAAGTGCGCCCCCTTGTTGAGAAACAGGATTCCCATTTAACCTGCAAACTGAAATTTGAATCACTGATTCGAATAATACGTGTTTGAGTTTGATCAAGTAATTGCGATACAATCCTGTTGTGTGGAAAAACACTGACCAAAAGCTGTTTATAAACAGACACTTTTATTACAAGTTTTTGATATTAGCAATGCATTCAGTACACCATAGATGTAAGCTCACAATGCCTAAAAGAAACCAGGCATGGGGAATGTTTAATGGTCATTAGGTAAGAAAAGACTGAAGAGTTGCACCCGAGCAGGAGTAAAAGCAGTGTGTAACAGCGCTGCAGGACTCAGGCTGAAATCTTAATGGTGCCAAGTGTCTCTGTTCAAGAGTTCTTAAGGATGCAATCAGTCTCCTGCTCGCAGACTGAAGAGCTGCTGCTCCAACCTACCGCCCAACCAGACATCAACAGCATCACATGGCCAGTGATTCAAAAGATACAGTTCTGGGTTTAATGTGCATTTGGGAAGCATGAAGATTTAATAAGCTTTTACAATTGGAACAGGCCAAGAGCAAATCTACAGTATAACTCATTTCAACATGTATATTTGCACCATTTGTAGGTTTACACATGCACCTTACAGGTTAAAAGATTCAGACTGTATGCCCTAACTGGGATTGAAAGCTATTCAAACTTCGTGTTTTGGGGTCAGCCAAAGGTAATCAAATAACAAAATGTTTTTTGTTTTTGTTAAGACAGAGCAACTTGGCAGGAGTGCTCTGATGGTGCTTTACAGTATTTTAATGGTAAGTAATGAGGCTTGCGTTAACGGTGATGACCTTGCGTTTGTTTAGCAATAATTCGGATGCTGCAGTCCCCTGGGATGACCACAGAACTGCAGCTCCACCAAGCTAATTAAAAAGTGCACACTGTCAAGTTTCTGGGGACAAAAGACCCCGTGAACTTACAGATATGGGACATCTGATTCAGCTTGAGATGTTTTAAATTGTTTCTGGAGGAAATCTGCTGGGTACCATAGAACAAGTTACATTGCATGAAACTCTGTTTTATAAAAAAAATGGGGCACTGGGTTATGAGGATGAGGTTGAGAGGGGGAATCAAGAACTGAATCAAATCGCAGACTAAGTATTACTTACAAATCAATTAAGCAAAACAGAAAAGGTTCACAATCCACAAATACAACCATTAAGGCCCCAAAAAAGACATTTTATCATTAAGCACCAAAAAGAAATAGCTGACTTTTGAGTAAAAGTACACTTAGAATCAAGGTAATGTAATGGACCACTGTACAAACCGTAAAATAAACAGGTTACCATGAATTGCTGGAATAATTGTAAAAACTTCTAAATGATGTCATTTCAGAATATTTCTCAAAACGGTCAGTTCACCTCACATTTACTGACCAAAAAGGTTTAGAAACCTGAGAATATATTTTCTTCTACAGTGTGCTACTGCTAGTGCTACTTCTTTGGATTCCACTATAGTCAAGTTTTCACTACAGGCGAAGAGACACTGAAAGCATGCAGTCAGTATATGATGATGTGATGATGTGTACATTGATCGCTTCCAAACAGCATCAGTCATGTCATACATGGATACAACCATGAGAGAATTTAATTCTGAACTGATGTGACAGCGCAATGCAGAAGCTGTAAAAAGGGGGTAAAATAAAATAAAATCTGAAAATGTCTATACAACATACAGTATTGCTGTGTTGGGTAGGTGACAACATAGTTCAGCCAGCATTTTGACCATATATTAACTCAAACCTCTCTGACTCAATAGCTTGTTAGTCAACTGACATAGATTAATCATATCATTAAAAACGTCTCATTACATTCAAACATCCACAAATACTACAGGTTAAAAAGGCGCATCAACATTACATACAGATTTAAACAAATGCAGGGCCTTTTCCCCCCTCAATCATGGATTCCACATTTTGGGACACCATTTGTCAATCCCTGGTTTTCCCTGCTGTAACACACTGGACTCAGTTCATCAGCTAATTTTAGCCCCTATGAGTTGAGTTGGGTGTGATAAGGCAGGAAAAGCATGACACTTATCCCAACAAAGCTTTTAAACCAAATACTTCAGTCACCACACGCTAACCTGGTGTCTCTGAAGCAAGCTCAAGCTGAAATGGTCTCAATAATGGATTTTATAACAATAATGGAGCCAATTTGCATTCATATCTGAAAGGCACTGTGAGTTACAAAGCATAGCATCATGTAAAATAAAAAAGGATAAAACCTTTATCACAGTGTTGCATTGTTTCCACACGTTGGTTGCAACAGTGGTTCTTCATTTTGGATTTAAAGGAAAAGCCTACAATAAGTTCAACATAAGCTATCAAATACATTTGTATGGCTGCTTAGATCTCAATATAAAAGTTTTGGTTTTGTTAGCCCATGCAGGTTGTAGCCATGTGATATGGTGAAAAATAAAAAGATAAAACATATGCACTAATAACTTGAGCTTGCTTGAGGCACCAGAGGTTAGGACATCAACACCTTATTCCAAGGAACCGGGCACTCTTACTTTGCCAATTCTCCAGAAACGTCTGCTGAAGACATGGACACGGTTAGAAATTTAAATACTGAAAACATGAGTGTAAATACACAATAAGGACTCCTATTCACATATACAGTACGTATATAAAATGAAAGATTTACAATTCCATATTGTTTTCCCATTAACATTAATTACATTTAAATTATAGCATTACTGTTCCCCAAAAAGCATACAATTATGCTTGTCCCTCTGATAGACCATGTTATACATATGTATATACACAAAAAACAAAAATTCAATAAAGTTACTATATCTAACCATCCTTCAATGATCCCTTTGTTTTTCTTCTGATATCGAGAAACACACAGTACTTTTACAAAACACTTGTGAATAATTTGAGCTTTTATATTGTGCTTCTCAAAAACACTTCCTACTCTCTAGAACAGCTGTCTACCGTAACATGGCCTAGATTAGCATTAAGAAAGTGCTGAAACCAGACACACACAGAGACATATATTATGTTTCTCTACGTTCTGATTAGTAAAACTCTTAAGCTTTCAGTCACAATACTGGGTGTCAATCAGTTAAATGAGAAACTTTAATGTAAAAACTTTATTTAGCTTGATTATCCAATAATTATCTTCATTTCTATTTTTTCTATCGTCTCATAATCCAATAATGGATTGATGATGGAACTCCATCATGTAATAAAATAAGATCAAATAAAATAAAGCACTTCAATACATAAACTAATAAAACATCTTAAACTGTGTCGGATTGGTCCATGTAATACTGTCGGGTGGTTAGACTGGAATGGTTTCAGTAATGTAATACCTGATAGAACTGACAAAAACAATCCTTTTTGAAGAATACTCATTAAGGAAAAGTGCAGGAACGCACATGCTAAGCTACAGTAATTGCACATAATCACCACATATCTGAGGCAGCGAGTAAAGACCTTTGCCTCGCCATCTATAGACTGAACAAGTTGCAGTCAAAGGCAAAGTGAGAAACACAGTCTATTACAGGTAGTTTTAGTAACTCTGTTAAAAATGTAAGAACAGGTTTTGGGGAAAACCACCAGGAAGAGGCAAAATCCAAGTACATTAGTAGAGTCTATGTCTTTGCAATGTGAGCAAGTTCTGCTAGCCAGGGTTAGCATTGCTAATGTTAGCAATTGGCTAGTCTACGATCCCAGAGTCTTGTGTTGGGCTCAGCTGGCCTCTGGTGATACTGTCTGCGAGCGGAGGTGTGGAAAAAACGGAAATGTCTGGCAAAGGTACAACGTGACCTTTATATGAGTCATGATGTGCCAGAGTCACCAGTCCTACTCTTAACGTGAACAATAAGCTGAAGTGAGGAACATGGCCATACTTAGAGGTCACCATCAGATGGTGGTAGACACAGCTTGAAGAGTCTGAAACAAGAAAAAACAAAAGATTTTCAGCAACGTTCCTGCAATAATAGTTAACCACTTACAGCAAATACCCAGGAATTTTAGTTACATTAAAGATGCATTGCCGATACCTTGGTGCAAATGTAGGCATCTGGTCCATTACTTTTAGGTTTTTAGCAGAGATTTCTACTCTGGTTCCCTGTGGAAGAACATATAGAACACATTAACTTGACTTGGTTCTCCACAATCCAAAACAACTTAAAGCAGCAAAATCTATCAAAGCATCTAATCTCAGCAGACTTATGATGGGAAGTGTAGTACAGTGATGGTGTGTGTGGCGCTGTACCTGTTTGCGCATAATATCCATAGCCTGCATGAAGCAGCGAGGCATAAGGCCATGGTTTCTGGCCAGGATCATGGCCTGCTCCAGAGAGACCGTAAGAGTGCACCTACACAACACAAGCTCCAGGTTAAAGCCAGTAACAGAGTCAGGCACAGCGAAAGCTACAAAAAGACTTTGTCATCACATGCAGACATTTGCATAAATGTTTGCCAATGCCCTTGCATGTAATGTGTATATGTGCACCAGAATATATAGAAAACAAAGGAGAAACCAAGAAATGGCAATAATGAAAGCCTTACAGCCATGATTGGAAAAAGTAAAAAAAAAAAAAAAAGACCCCCAATTGCTTTGATCAGCCAAGACATGTTTGGTTTCAATACAAGTTTCACAAGTTGGAAAAAGTCTGCTGCATAACTAAGAACAGTACTGAACTAGTCTGTACGTTGGTACTTTTTTTTTTTTTTTTTTTTTTTTTAAGTTAAGTGATACTTTTTTTAATCCCACAACAGGGAAATTCCACCTCCGCATTTAACCCATCCGTGAAGTGAAACACCACATACACACTAGTGAATACACACACACTAGGGGGCAGTGAGCACACATGCCCGGAGCGGTGGGCAGCCCTATCCACAGCACCCGGGGAGCAGTTTGGTGTTCAGTGTCTTGCTCAAGGACACCTCAGTCATTGACTGTCAGACCTGGGGATCGAACCAGCAACCTTCCGGTCACAGGGCCAGTTCCCAAACCTCCAGCCCACGACTGCCTCCATTCTTATAGACCTAAAGTGCTCAATCCTGGTCTTGGAGATCTCATGCCCTAAAGAGTTCAGATCCAGCACACCTGGCTATAATTTTCAGATTAAGGACCTTCATTACCTAGATAAATTTGACATTCTTTACCTCAACTCAATGCAGTTAGAGGAAGGTGTGTGATGATTCAGGCTTTGAATTTCAGCTACTTGCTAGAAGGCCTGTCACATTAATAACATTTAAGACAAACAAGTGAACCTTCGAAACATTTGCAGGTTCATCATGAAGCTGAGCTGCTCACAGACTGCATGTTGCTATGACATAATCTTTGATTGTAGCCCTCTTGTTTAAATACAGGTTTTTAATGACTTGTAAAACAATATCTTTGGCAGACTAACAAAACCATAAACAAAGTGGAAGGCTATGGTTCTCCTCAAAAGCGAGTCATGTGGAGCATATCCTCATAGCAGAAAAAACAGTTAAGAAAATGCAGGGTAGATCTGTCAAAGAAACCAAACATTCAACAGGAGAACCACGTTTAGAAACAGTCACCGATTTACCCACTTAGGTAGTCAGTCTGCTGATTTATCCTTCTACAACATACAGTGCATCCTTAAAAGCAGCCAATAGAGTATTCATAGCTTTTTCCATTTTTATGGATGGAGTCATATGCAATTATTTGAAGACTCTGGTCAAATTATGTTCTCTTGATTTTATAAGTAAAAATAAGTACATATTCTATACAGAGAACAAATTTAAATGTGGCATTTTTTTCTAATTTTATTATGCAATTTCTATTTATTTGCCAAGTTTAACATATCAGGAAAAAACAGGAAAGATAAAATGTGCCAGGTTGCAAATACAAACCAATTTGTTTTCAGCAAGTACACAGTGATTGTGTATTACAAAACATGCAACCTGAACAGCTTTTGCATGAGTGTATTGCTACAACAAAATGCACTGCTTTTTTAAATCTTTCTTTAAGTGCAAGCTTGAGCAAATAGGAGAAAAATTAATTAAACTACACAACTAATAATAATGTGATTCATCGCAGTTAATTATTTTCATTTTTCAGCCCTACTTATTAGCTACATTAGCTTCATTGGCTCAGTGCAAAACTAGATAAGCAGACTTCATACACCAAGCATGTCTTGGCTGACTAACCGAGATAAGGGGAAAGTTGTGTATACCTTTCATTTTTGTTATCACTTTAATAAATCACCCAGTGCTCTGTGGCTGTTACCTCTGCATGCCTGTGGCACACATAGTGATGTTACAGGCTCCCAGGCGGCTGCAAAGCTCTGAAGAGACCAGTAGTACGCTGACCCCGGATGGGTGACCTGCAGCGCTGGGCCTCACGTTCATGTAGGTCTGCATCAGTCTGCATAGGTCATCCAGAGTGTTGAGAGGACGAAGGAGCTGCAGATAAAGTAAACAGGTCATCAGTCTCTGTGACTGGGCTCAGGGTGGCCACATGGCACTGCTCTTTCATCACAAAGGCTATGGCTCAAGGCTACTAAATGAGCTCGCTGCATACTAGAACATTTACAGTGCACCACAAAGGAACTGTTGTCCTTCAGACAAACGCATGCACTCGCCAAAAATTGTGAAAACATTCCTGAGGGCTGAGATTTGTCTCACTTACTTGATCTATTTTCATGGCGGTGGAATTTGATTCTGAGGGTAAATTTGATTTCTCCAGGTAGAAAGCCCTAAAGGAATGGAAGTTCAAAATGTTATCATGATGGTTTTATATCATTATATCAACCTGAACAGCCATAAAACCCTTGGCTATTTGGTTGTGTAAAAACATATAATAATAATAAATTCTGTAATACAGAAAGTGCTTTATAATCACAGTATAACCTCTTTGCTCAATATGCACAATAAGCATAAGATTTTAAAATATATTACCTGATTAAGCATGACTAGGTATGATACAAGTTATGCAAGTTCAGAATAGCATTTTGATACCAGATGATGTAAACTAGCTTGTGTAAACACATTTTACATGGTGAATTCAAAATATGCAAACAGTTTTGCTCTTCACGCACATATTTTGTGTTGCAATTTTAGTTTTTGTCCTAAATTAATTAATTATTTTCCTTCTTACTTAATAGTGAGTAACTTATTGGCATCATACAGAATTATGTGATAACATCATTAAAACGACTTCTGGACTCATCTAGATTTCTTCAGCACTGCCAGTAACAAGCAAGGTGAGCGATTTCATTAAGATATTTCCAGCTCTGTACTGACAAGTACTTCATTAAACATTTTAAATCACTTCTAATATAAATTATAATGTCGCTGTAGGACCAAAACCTTATATCTCCAGTTTGTACTTTTGATTAAAAATGTCAGCTGCTGTTTATACTGTGACAAAATTCCCTGATGAACAGGGAAGTGGGGGCAGTCATGGGCTGGAGGTTAGGGAACCAGCCTCGTGACCGGAAGGTTGCCGGTTCGATCCCCAGAGCCGACAGCACACGACTGAGGTGTCCTTGAGCAAGACACCTAACCCCAAACTGCTCCGCGGGCGCTGCGAATTGGGCTGCCCACCGCTCCGGGCAAGTGTGCTCACTGCCCCCTAGTGTGTGTGTGTGCTCACTAGAGTGTATGTGGTGTTTCACTTCATGGATGGGTTAAATGCGGAGGTGAAATTTCCCTGTTGTGGGACTAATAAGGGTCTTTTAATCTCTTAATCGAAATGGTCCAAAATGACTTGGAAATTCTGTTATATTAACACAAATTGAAAGTTGAGAATGATTTTTCTTTCTCCTGAGTTTATGGAGATAACATTGATGATAACAGTGATCATGTATTATTTAACTGTGTATCAGTATCAGCCCTTAAAAAAGCAAGAGCTACATTAGTCAACTCTCAGCACTAAGCTGTAGTAAGGTGTACCTGAGTCTGCGGTAGTAGAACTTGACCTTCTCTAAAGAGACAGCGTTAATCCGCTGCTGAAACTCCTCCATCTCCACAAAGTCCTGAGCTGGAACTCCCTCAGGCCGCTCCAACGCTGAGAAAAAGAGGCAACACACACACACACACACACACACACACACACACACACACACACACACACACACACACGCCTCTTTCTTAGCAGAATTCCTCTCTCTGAAGCAGGCATTTGAGCTACCGCAGTGCACACTAAAACCACTAGATGGAGACCAAGATTCACACAGAGAACCAAACTATTAAATATCAAATGTAATTCATTAGACTATTTAATGATATAGTTACATAAATACATTTAAGAGAACAGCAAAACAACAATAATAACTGTAGACTTCTAAAGATTAGATCTCTAACCGCCTGTTGCTCGAGGGTTGAGACCCTTAAGACTCTGTCTAGGCATCTTTTACTCTTTTCACATCAAAGGAGAGAGCCAGACACAGAGAGAATAAGCCTAATACAGAGGAAGGATTTTCAATGAAGACCAAGCAGACGCCAGAATTCAGCTACAGACTTTAATGAAAGGTTAATGAAATGTTTTATTCTCGGGTGTGTGCTCACCTCTAGTGAAAAGCACAGAGTGGAGCTTCAGGCTGCCCCCGTTTTGCAGCCGTGTGGGCAGCTCACTGAAGTGACAGCTGTCCAGGTAGAGTGTGACCCGGATGGCCTGTCGGCTGCCCTCCACCTGATAATGCACTGGTGTGTCTGTGAGAAAGAGGAAAAAATGAATAATTATTATTATCGTTTCCATTTTAAACTAAAATCTTGTTTATCACTTAAACAGTTGATAGTGACCTGTTACCTCATTTCCCTCCCTGTCATTGTTTTTTCAGATATGTACCAAAAATACCAAAATATAAGTATGTTTGACTATAAGGAAACAATTTTGGTAGTTTGAGATCACGGTTTGTAGATTAATTAGTGTTGTATAAGAGCTGGGTTGCTATTTAAGAGAAATATAAAAGCTGGGTACTGTCTGTGTCTGCCTGTCTGCCCTGCGACGGACTAGCGACCTGTCCAGGGTGTATCCTGCCTTCCGCCCGAAGACTGCTGGGATAGGCTCCAGCACCCCCCCGCAACCCTGACAGAGAAGCGGCTTAGAAAATGGATGGATGGATGGTTGGATAAAACCTGGGTCACTAATGACTAGTTATTTTAATACATATTAGGATGCTGCTGATATGAAATTTCTTGACTGATACAGTTAACAACTTTTAAAATTTATTATTTTCATTTTAGCTTTCAATTGAAGTTTTGGTTTCTGTTAATTACCTATTATTTGTCTTATTTTTCATTAGTTTGTCATTAGAAGTTTTTTTTACTTGTATTACTAATTTTACTTGTATTTGTGGATTTACCCTCAATGGCATTATGCATTCAGCTACACCAGTTCAGACTGTACTGCTGACATATGGTGAGTCATGTTGAGCTTTCCTGGGGCTCAACCATCTAACATTATTCAGTTCTGAAGAAATGGAGATGGAGATCAGAAGTCTGAATTACAGTAATGCTGAAACCAAAAAGGCGTTACTTAACATCGCATTACGGGTATTTTCACAGATACCTGTGGGTCATCAATAAAGGGCCACATTATCTGCCTAGCAATGTATCAGTCAAGGTCTCCTATATATTGTGACACACTATGTAACGTATAAAGAAAGCACTGCTGAAGTATTATTACACATTTACAGCCCTTTTACGCTGTTACACATCGTAGCTGTCGGGACAAAAACTTGTATCTTCAAAATGGTAACTTTACAGGAAAGGGAAAAAACATACTTTACTTTTAATGTAAGTCAATGGAACCAGGCGTCTTTCCAGGTCATTTTGGGTGGTTTCAAATTGGTCCATTCATCATGAAATTTACAGATAATGTAAAGGGCAACAGTTGCTTTCAAATTATGCCAAAAACTGAAAAACAATGGGGGAAAAAATGGAGATACAAGGTTTTCTTCCGAAAGCAGCGATAAATTTACATATATACGCAGCCATTATTTTGACCAAAACAAAGCAGTTTACTTTTCATGAATTACTTGAATAACTTGATTCACCAAATCTGATCTGGAACAGTGATTGGTCAAGATGCTTACAGCACACAGTTAAAAACATTAGAAGGCTTATTTGCATATTTCAGCTTTCTGTGATATCAGTATCGCAATGGCCAAGACAGCACAAACAGTGTATCAGTGTATACATGCAGCAATATATATATATATATATATATATATATATATATATATATATATATATATATATATATATATATATATATATATATATATTCAAATGTTTGCAAAATACACCAAACATTTAAAGCCACTGACTTTTAAAAACTTCTGCCTAATTAAGTCACTGAGATGCAAACAAAGGAATTGGATTTGGTTTGGTGTCAAATGCTGCATCCTGACTAACTCACCCAAGTCAGAGTTGTTCACAGTGGTGGTAATGGGAAAGGCGTCTGAAGAGTCTAATTGTTGTTAAAGCTACATCACAGAAAGGTATAACACATTTACAAATATACTCCTTGATGGCCGAGACATTGTTTTACTATAGTTTTAGGCAAAAACCTTCTCAGAACTATTTTTAAAAACACGTTCATAACAGAGAGGTACAGTCAGGATGTTCTAAAACAGATCTTAAAAATTCAGATCTACCACTATTTTGTCATTATTAACACTGATAATATCATTTCAATGTTACATCAGTGACATGAAGGGTCACTGGTGGTTTTGTACAGTAATTAAAATGGCTGAATTTGTATTGTAGACATTGCAACCTTTGGGTCCTAGTGGCACCAGTATAAAGAAAATTCAGTCTGTATGTTTCTCTACAAAGCACCATTTCACATCAAACCACTTTAAAAGACTGTTTTTACATTGGAATGTCTGAAATATGCAGATTTAGAAATTTAGAAAAACCAGTGGAATTCCCCTTTTAGTGTTAATTATGAAAACAGGATCTAATTTGGTAGTGAGTATAATTAGGTGAATAAGCCTTGTAAATAAGCCCTAGAATACAAACCTCAAGCTGCACTTGTTTTCACACAAAAAGCGCTAAATCCAGCACTTTCACTGAAAACACAAGCTAGATTACAAAATCCCTCTTTCCTCCAACCAAAACAGAGGATTTGGGATAAAGCTGCTACGGTATCTCTGCTAACCATGCTGACATTCCTGAAAGGGACATCTGGAGGGTGAGTATGTGCTTGTATTTGTGTAATTTCGAGAGGTGCGGTTTTAAAGAGCCAGGATTTAGGGCTGTAACATTATAGCAGAGTCCTGCAACCATTATCCTCAAAGAAACACTGGGTGTAATCCTAACTATTTATAAACCAAAGGAATTTGTGTACTGTTCCTCGTCAGCTGAAACTGTGACTTCTAAAGCATATTTTTCACATTGGAATTTTATACGAATTACGTGTGCGGGAGTTACGGTGTTTCGTCACGCTCTCCTCAGAGCAGCTACACACTCCAGTGATGAGATCATCCAACCCCACAAGAAGCCTCCTGCAGCTCACATGGTACGAACAAACATCCTTTTTAATACTTCTACATGTGCCACAGTGTACAGTGGCCACCTTATATCTAAAGTAACCGTGCACAGACACTAGACAGCTGCATCAAAGAAGCTCACTTGCGACGAGGCATTCGTTTTCCAGTGGTCGAAAGAGCACAGTGACTTTATCCAGATCTACCAAAGCTGCTTTAGTATCCTCCAGCATGGTGCGCTCATCTCGCTGTAAGACGGAGAAAGAGAGCAATCAGAAGGTGGAACATTTAAAGTGAAAAATCTCATTTACAGTTTTTACAAACCTGTCCTACTGTACAGCCCCACATTCACTCTCCAGTTCAGTTTTACACTCTTTCAAGTGAGGGGAACTGCCACTCAGTAATGTCTGCCCGGTTTTTAAACGCTAGAGGGTGCTCCTGAGTGATTCCAAAATGAATGGGTTAATATGGAGCTTTTGAGTAAAATTGTTTGTAAATGCTTAGAAGAAATATTAATTTCCTGAACACAGAACAGCATAAAACATTTTAATACTGCTGTCATATTTCTGAGCACTTTTAAACTTCATTTATAGAACTTTATTACAGTTCCTGATGTATGTAAATCACATCAATGAGCACAAACCACTTTACTCAGTCAATGAGCTGGCCAGGAAGTGGTCAGTCTCCCTCTAAAACAGGCTCTTGGTATAAGCTTCCTTTACTGTTAGCTACATTAGCTTCATAGATCCAGCGCAAACTTCAGAAGAACATGTCCTGGGTGATAGAACAATTGGGGTAAGGTTGCAGAACTTCAGTTTACATAATTTAATGTTTTCACTGCTCTAGCACACCTGACGCAGCTCATAAAGAGCTTGGTCAGCAGCCACTCCACTAAATCGGGGGCTGTACACAGAAAAGCACTGCACTACACTGGGCTCTGTGTGAGCTGCTGAGCTTTATCTTACCACATGTGGTGAAAGCGTGGACTGGAAATTGAAGAGCACTCCGATGGCTGAGATTTGCTCCAGCCACTTGCGGCTGACCTCCTTGCTGTCGTCCTCATACTCGCCGTTGTTGTTGAAGCGCAGGTTAAGTGCCCACACCAGCTGCTCAGCCAGAGCACACAGCGCCCCCACCAAGGCCTGGCAGAAAATAACATCCCTCCTCAGCTGTAGCTCGGTGTCTGTAAGAAAAGCAGATAGAACAATTAAAAAAATTACCAGCAAGATGCATGTATGTATTTGTTATATTCTTTGAGAAAATAATGAAATTTTATCCTAAGCCAGTTTGTGTGTACATATATCATATATCTGTATGAAGATGTTAAGGTTTGTGAGTTTGTGTGTACAGTATGGACGCACACATACATAAACACTTTATTCCTATCTTTTTTCTTCAGTATCATCAATGCTATTATTACTAAGGCCTCCTGTCATTGCTTTGGGAATGGTTCACACTAATAAAGACAGAAAAAAAAGAAAGAGTGGAAAGTGAGAGTGATAAATATAAAAAGAGACAGAGAAAAATAGACAGACAGACAGATATAGACACAGACATTTACAGACACAGTCAGACAGACAGACAGACAACCCAGACATAGATAGATAGATAGATAGATAGACAGACAGACAGACAGACAGACAGAGACAGACAGATGACTATAAATTTCCTCACAACAGCTGGCTATGACAGGCTGAGCAAAAGATAGCAACAAGATAGATTAGTATAGCTGATACTGATTGACAGAGAGAGTAATAGTTCTATATTGAGTCGTGTGGCACTAGCTAATATAAACTGTTCTGCAGTTTAGACAGTGATACCATTTGTTTACAGATGATGCAGAATCATAGTTATTCTGTCCTACAAGTGTGCAATATCACTTTTTTTCTCTATGAAATTCATTCTACTGAACACTTCTCATTTATTACTGTGATTGAACAGTATATTAATACACAATCCTCAGTGGTTATGCTGGCTTTATGAGTCTGACTGTTTGCCAAACACACTAGAAATGAATAACACACTATTCAGTGTATATTGGGGCGGGGTAAGAGCAGATCCTGCACAGATTCTGTGTGTGTGTGTGTGTGTGTGTGTGTAGAGCAGAAAGAAGCTCCAGATCGGATTCCCTCACACTCTCACAACAGCTTCCATATGCCTCACACCGCAGACCTCAGGAGACCCCCCCCCCACACACACACACACTCACTCACACACGGCTCTTTCAATCTCTTTGGATCTCCTCTTACTTTCAACCTCCTGAACTCTCACTCACAAACACCCCTCTACTCCAAACGAGTCCCTCCACCACCACACAAACAAACATACAAATGGCTGTGGAATTCCAATAAAAATCTCAGCTATCTCTGAGTGTCAGCACTGAGCATTGCTCAGCAATCATGAAGTAAAGGCTCACACAGGACGCAGATACAAAACACCAGCCCAAGAGTTATGTAACACATTACATACACAAAACTCTGTAATGTACGATAACTAACAACAGTACTCAACTACCATGTCAAAATGCAAAAGTTGCTCTTCTAACGTTTTCAGTATGTGACTAAATATTATCCTATGTTAAAGGTAAAATTCAGCAAAAAAGGGTAACTGAGTTGTCATAACAGATTATATTAATTAATATAACAGTGTCATGCTACCATTACCGATAATTATCATGACATGTTATAACGTTTGCCTTCATGACGGCTAACTTGAGTACACAGCAAAAATGAGTGACTTGGCTGTTATGACATTTGTTACTAATATTACTCATTTTTGATGTGTACTCCAGTTTCCTGTCATGAGATTAAACATTATGGCATGTGATGAAAACTGCTGGTAATGATAGCATGACATTATTACATTACTGAACAAAATATAGCATGACAACCAATAACAGTATATGACAGTGCAGTGACATGTTCATGCTCTTTTTCATGTTGATATTATGGTGATAGGATTGTGATGCAGCAAGATTAAAAGTTCAAGAGTATATAAAAAAAAGTTCATGAACAACTTACCCTCTACCCCAAATGTCACCTAGCAGCCAAAAATCTTTGGTGCCTTTGCTTCTTTACTTTTGCACTCTAGTTGTTGCTAGTAACAGCAGCTTATGTACACCACTTAACTTTGTGCAAACTGCACGCCTAAATCCTAATATACCTGCCATAATTTAATTGTTGAGATGTAGTCAGATGTCCAGTGCAAACATAGCCATTTAATTTACTATTTAAAACAAACAATGAACCAAATGCCAGAGTTTTCATATGTAATGTTGATAATGGTGAAGTAGTGGTAAAACCAAAATATGTTTTCTTTGGGGTTTATTTGCCTCATAACACACTGCATGTAGCTCTCTGCCATGAATAGATAAAAATTAGCTTTAGGTCAAAACCTTCTCAAAACATGACATTGTCTTGGGTACCATGCAGTGTTTTCATAACCATTTTTTTCAGGCAGTTTCAAGAGCCATTAAATGCTTCAAATCTTCACCACCACTGTGAACAATTCTGACTCTGCAAAGCAGAATTTCCCTGTAAATTGCTTTAACTGACTTTTATATTGATGGGGGGAGAAGGAGGGGCTACCCTATCTACCCAGAGAGAGTGAGGCCAATTCTGCTCTCTTGGACTCCTGGCTACGGATGGCTGTAGCATCACCAGGGATCGAACTCGCAATCTCCTGATGATAGGGCCAACGCTTAGATGGTTGCGCCATACTTCTAATCTGTGATGGTGAGATTCCATTATGCCATGCCTCAAAACTAAAGAAGCAAACTTTGGACACATCTTGGCTGAATGACTAGATCTGGGGTAAGGTGAATGATTTTTCACTCAAGTATTCTTTAAATGGAAATCAATGAATAACCACAATTTATCCACTTACCAGTGCATTTCAGCAAGGCCAACAAGAGCTGATTCCTCCCATCTGAAACATATTTAGACATATTAAAACCATAAACAAATACAACTCAACTACAGTAATAATACACTGTACACTGAACTCAATGAGATTTCTAGTTCCAAATGTACCTTCTACAAAACGATGCAGACTGTCCACCAGGTTTTTGATAGAGCTGGGCAGGTTCCAAGGGTCCTCCTGGATGTTCTTGTGTAGGACGTATCTGCAGCGCGCTGTCCAGTCATCTGTGTGACGGAATTCTGCTCACAGACAGATGTGAGAGACAGTAGACAGAGAGTATAGTTGTTGAACCAGGCACTGTATGATAACCACATGTGATATTAAGCTTCCTCAAAGACAGGTTTGGAAATGGTTAAACAAATAAACATTGACATACATAAAATCACTACTTTTGCATTATTATCTGTATGTATTTTAATGTTTGTGTATTTTTTCTAAGAAAATACATGCTTGCAAATTGCATTTTAAATATAATATTCTCAGGTGTCTAAAACCTTTGCACATGTATATATGCATGTTGTTGGAAGCACTTGCTTGCAGTCAGTGACAGGAACATGTGTACAAACATATGCTCATTTGAGTCAATACAAAAGCATTCAATGTTCTCATAGGCTTCCATTGTCGAACTGGGTTTAATTATCACAAAATTACAAACACGCACGTGTGTATGTGGGCACACAGACAGACAGACAGACAGACAGATGTTTACAAAACAAGAAGGAGAAAGGGAGAGTTGTCTTGCTAGACTTCTGAGGTAATGACTGATCACGCAAATGCACAACCTAAACACGTTTCCCAATATAGCATGCACACACCCACAGCTGGCCTGTGCTAGGAGGTACCTGGCTGATTGTGGTCAGGGTGGAAATGCTTGGTTTCCTCGCAGGCTTTGCTCATGACCGGTCCTTTCAGAAGGCTGTTGATGGAGTCCACCTAAACATGAAAAGACACAGTCAAATGCCACTGAATCCTCTCTTCACTGAGCACTGCTTTACAGCTCCACTTCCTGAGATAAAACAGCTTCATACTAACAACTGGAACACTGGAGCCAAAGCTTTTAATGAAGAGTTTGGTGAAAAATCTGATTCATAGAGCCACCCCCCCTTACTCCATATAGATTCAGTATGTCTGGTGTCTGCAATTTGCTTCTTTAATTTTGCCCTGTAGCTACAAGGCTCACATAGCTTATAGCCACTAAGTTAGCACTGTGCAAACTGCATGCCTAAATCATCTTAAACTGTATTGAGTTGTGACATAACATCACACAGACTTGCTTATATGGTACTTTTGCCCATTTTTTACAGATAACAGTGTGTCACAGTGACAGAAACCACATAAGCAAGTAAGCCCATGCCAGTCACAGAATACTCTTATTTGGAAAACAGAGAAGGAAACAGCCTTAGTAAACAGACAGCAACCAGAGAAGAAACAGCAGATGTGCTTATAGAGGCACTACTACTGCTACTATAATGATAAAAATAATAATAACAACAGTAACATTTGTTCTTCCTGTAAACCAGTCATAAAAGCAAATACAATGACACACTATTGTGACAACATTTGGAGTGAGGGGGAAAAAAAGCACCATTCTATTTCACAGAGAGGCTCACTGCACCCCTCCCTGAAACAAGTTTGAGGAGTTAGGAAACCAAGGGGCAAGGAAATTAGATTTTTCACCAGACTATTCCTTTAAGGGTGGAAATCTGGAAACTTTGACCAGCAGTGGTGTGGAGATCTGAAAGGGTGGGTGAAGGGTAATCTGAGAGTGCATGTGGTAATGTGAGAGGAGAGGGGAGAGGAAAGATAATATTGTGGAGGGAGAAACAAAAGAGCACACCATGGACAGATCAAGAGCTGGAAGAAAAACAAATACAAAAACCAAACTGCCAAAACAAAACATTTGGAAGAATTATACTTGAGTACCTAAATCTAGGTTGTGTATACAAATAAAATGGACAAACTTCTGGGAATACCTGATTAAACAGATGTTCCAGACAGCCGTGGAGCTTGTCTTGTTTGTCCAGGGGAATCTGCATGTCACATGGCAGCTCATCTCCTAAAAATCAACACATGCACTCATTATGAATCATGTGGTAAATGAATCACTGTTTCTACTGTCAAAAGGATTCACGTCCATTAAGCCTGATGTCTTACCGGAACCCATCTCATCACTCCCCAGGTATGAGCTGTTACTCCGGACACTCGTGTAGGACAGCACAGAGTCCCTGTTACTGTTACACTCACTGAAACGACAAACACGAAGAATCAACTGTTTACAATGATCATGCAAATCTCACACACCTATTGAATGAATATGAATTCAGAAACTGTAGGGCATTTATCTGGAAACACATTTCAATTCACTCACATGATTATAGAACAAATATTAGTTTAGCAGTATTTACAAAATAATTTATAATGAATAATAAGGGTTAATAAGGACATCATAAGGAATAGAAACTGAACAGCAATCCTGCAATTCAAAGGTTAAAACATCAATGAAAACAAACTATGTTGATGTGTGTTCATTTTACTTGATTCTTAACTGTTCATCTACAGCTGCAGATTAATTCAGGAAGTATGAGCTCTCCCAACCAGGGCATCACAGACTGTGCATGAACCACTGAACCATTAGGCCTGGTTATTACTGATAGGTCTGTCAAACTTTCATTACAGGCTGCTTTGTAGCACATTTGCTTATGAACTAATACTTTCAATAGCAAAAAGACAAATTTAGAAGCACTTTTCTAGTGCCAGTCATAATTTTGCACATGGTCAGTTGTCAGTGAGCTCTAAGTGCATTTAAAATGATTTTTTATACAAAAATAACCTAATTTACTAGATGTTTAGTACATATATACATGTTCAAGAATTGACATGAAATATGAACACAGGCCAATACACATCAGGTTTGTTTTGAGGAACTCTTTGACAGAGGAATGAATTGTGATTGGCTGAGAGGCTTGTCAACAAGCACTCAAGTGCTCGGTTAAACATTAAAAAGTGCCAGTATTTGAACAATAGAAATAACTATTCAGGTATTCGATCCATTTAAAAACAGAAAGATGAAAAAAATAAAGAAAACATTTCCACGAAATGCCGCTTTTACATTTTAACAGGGCTGTAAAATGTTGCAGTTTAGTACATTACTGTAGTACAGTAACTAGTCTTACAGATGTTAGGTGGGTCCAGTAATTTTAGGAATAAACGTGTTTATTCATTAATTTATGCATTCAGCCCATCTCCCTGTGAGGACGTTGTGTAAAAAGACATCCTTATCAATTTCCAGTACTGTACCAAGCTATACTTTTGGCTCACATATGAATCCACATCTGTTTCATTCAACACAAAAACTTTATTTTTTTAAACATTTGCTTGCCAAAAATGCTTGTTTAACTGTTTCTTTTACCATCTTATCACAAAGGTATCATCTAAGAGAGTAAACCTCCGGCTCCAGCCCTACATCAGCTTCAGCTGAGGTACCTTCTTTCGGACGTTTTTAATGTTTTGCCTTCCCTGAGGTTAACTGGACCGCACTTCTCTAACGTCAATCAGAATTTTGCATATGGTCAGTTGTCAATAAGCTCCCAGTCTGAACGCACAAAGCTGAAACCTATGACACGGCAACTGACTGCATACAAGTAGACTGAAGAGGACAGGAGGGTAAAACTCTGAAATCCAACAGCTGTGGAATCTTTCTGACCAAATGTCATATGAGGTTAAGGGAACTTCTCTCCATATAGCTGCACATTATAGAATCCTGGAGTAAACAGAGGCCATAATTACTCCACACCACATGCCAAGAATGGAAGCAGCTGACCAGGTTATAATATTGACCTTACTAGAAGAGAGAAACAGCATGTATTTATGTAAGACTGTATGTGTGTGTGGGCCTGAATGTACATGCGCATAGATACAGAAACAAACATGAGTGTGTTATGTGTGTGTCCATAATTATGTACAGTACTGTGCAAAAGTCTTAGGCATTTGAGAAAACTATATGTAAAGTCCTTTATCTGCACGATAGAAGTTTATTTATTTGAAGAACAAACATATTGAGTCAGGAACCAAACTGTGTTCTTCAAAAGGTCTTCTAGCCAAGATTAATAACTTTAGTAAAATAATAAATAAATAATTAGGGATGTATTTATTATTTATTAGGGATGTGTTTATTGAATTGTATTGCTGTGTATCATATTGTATCATTTTATCAGGACTAGCATGTTTTCTTATGGACAGCATATTAGCGTGAGGCTAACATATCAATGTAACTAGAATGTTAGATCAAGACATGATAAAGCACGACTTTTGCTTAGATGTAGTTATATATGATGCTGTATGCTCTAATACAACAGCGGCTCCCAAGTTGGTCCTCAGGGTCCCTCAGACACTACACATTTTTCCTTTATCCTTAGGAGCTGCAAGTTGGGTTGGAGCAAAAAAGTGGACCGCCTGAAAGGTCTTGAAGTCCAGGCTGGGAACTACTGTATTAGAGCATTCAACATCAGACCTGCCAACATTTATGAATGTTACAGAACAGGAACACATTTTAACATCAAAAGAATGCTGATACGATTTGTCACTCTAAACTACGCAAGAAGCTGGTGATGCCTGTGAGTTCAATTGTGCATGTGCAGTACTCTAACAGCAAGAGACAACAGCAACTAGCATTGCAAAAAAACAACTTTTTTATCCCTCTCGTTCACTTTCCTCACTCCATCTAACTTGTTCCACAAGGGGGGGACAGTGCTTTTAACTCCTTTGCAAAGGTAAATGGGCTGGGGTGGATGTGGAAAGTTGAAACTGCCAAACTTGGGAAAATATTTTATGTTAATAATGTTAGCACAATGTTATGTAATTTACAAGCTAACTTGCTTGTTTATCAGCCATTTAAATTTGCAAAGTAACATTGAGCGATATTGTCTGTATGTCACAGATTGTTAAACGTGACTTTTTGTGGCAGAATTATTATTGCAGACAAACCATAACCATAATGAGCAGCTCATGGCAGGATGAAAAAAAAAAAGGAAAAAAGCATGCGTCACAGAAAAAAACTAAAGTTGTCAGGTGGTAGGTAGTAGTGTGTGTGTGTGTGTGTGTGTGTGTGTGTGTGTGAATGTGTGTGTATGCCTGCCTAACAGCTAAAATGAACATGATGCTAGATGAGTAGGACACTCTCTCTTTATGTATGTATGTATTTTATTTATTTATTTTTAAGCATTACACTATTGCACTACACATAATGGTAGGTCTGCAACATAAAACTATAATTTCTAAAGAGAAACTGCACAAAAAAAAAAAAAAAAAAAAAAAATCACTGCTACTAGTAAACTAAAACTGGAAACATTAACATATTTGTGTAAGGCACATTTTCAGACACTTCTTATTTTAGCTGTATAGAAAAACATCAAATATATTATGTATGAATTTTGTGAAGTGTTACACCGCTAGCATTTGCGTTCATCTGTGTTTATTCCAATGTTAGATACTGTTTTGAGTGGCACAGTTACAGCCAAGATAAACGTAAGGAATGGACTTTTGCACAGTAAGTTTGAGTGAACTATCCTGTGTTTTTTTATTATTATTATTTGCTCAATGTTGTTTTCTTTTTTGAACATTATGATTTATAATATACATTCCTTTTCCTTTCAAAAGAGAGAAACAAACTAATAAAGAGAGTAAGAAAGAGAGAAACACACATAGTGAGAGTGCTGTAGGTGGGGGATTTCAAATACTGCATCTTAGCAATCTATTTTATCAGCACAAACGACTAAATAACAGTTTTTCCACACATTCCCCCAATAGCTGACGTCAGTTCTGGGTAGTGTAAGTGGAGCACTACTGTATGAGCTCACCCACTCTGAAAGTACTGGCTTTTTATGGGTGATAGCTGTATAATGGAAGTGAGTGCACACTCAGCCAGTCATTTAGTCCTGCAGCCAGTCTACTGTTAGTGGTCAGTTTAAGCAATGGCCTGCGTAAACTAGCAGCTTTGGTCAATCCCAAAGAAGAAACAGACCACATGCAGGGAATAACAATGACATAACAGTTAGGCATGTGTGAGTTTAGGTCCACCATGGCACACATGCCTTCTCTAACCATTTCTCACAGCTCACTGAAACAAAAATCAACAAAATTCAACAAAAACAGTGCTTGTAAAAGTGACTGTAAATTTATGTAATAAGACCAGCAGAAAAAGAAATATTTCATTATTTGAAGCAAAGGTATCGTTTTGTGTACATGGAGGTTTTGTTTTATGGAGGTAAAAAAAATATTTTGGAAAAAGACAGCAGAGCAGATGTGGACCAGCTGATAGAAAATGTGAACTGAACATAAAAGTAATTTATTATGTAATTTACAAGATAACAAGATTACAATATAATTAGTAGTTACACACAAATAATCATGTAATGTCTGTAATTGCCCTCAAATTATTGCAAATAACTGGAATGAAATATCACAGATGTTCAGTTGAGCTCCACTCAGTGACAATAACACAGTCTTAACATGAGTTCAATTCAAATAAGACTACTATTACTGAAGGAGTTCTGGTTTTGATACTGTCAAGTACTGTCAAACCACACACACACACACACACACACACACACACACACACACACACACACACACACACACACACACACACACACACACACACACTTCATTTCATTCATGATGCAAAGCAACTACTACAGCAGATAAACATAAAATGCAGTGAACACACAATATTACTTCTCCATAGTGACATGCAGAATATGTGCCAAAATGAAAATTGCACTGTTTTCACACAGTTTGACATCTTTACTGAAAAACAATACATGAGGCTCTGCATTAAAAAAAAAAATGAATGCAGAATTTGGGGCAAAATTAAATAAAATCCACCCTGAAATGTAATGAAGGCACATTTATATTGCTTACACATTTACAGATTACAGTGTTTACTCATGCTGAGATTTAGAAAAATCTGGAAAAAATGAATTCCCTTTTACGGGTTAACTGTGCAGGAGAACAGTGGAACATCAGAAGTCATGAGTGTGTCTACTTTAAACACATCTGTTCCAAAGAAGAAGCAGCCATGAAGCCTGAACTAGAGCGGAACAAGAACCTGTCTGTACTTTTCAGCTTACAATCATCTTTCACTTATTCATCTCAAAATATACCCGACTTCAATTCTACACAACAAACTGAAATGTACCACCAATATTTGAGAACCAAAAATAAGCCCTCAATGTGGAGAAAATAGCTTTTACACCTCTCTGCCAAGTTTCTCTTCTCCAAAGAACCAAACGTACACTGTGAGAACAGCACCAACATTCAGTTGTGTAATGAATTTAGTGTTGTGTTGCATGTCTTACCTGTAAGAGTCTCTGTAGCTCATGGTATCATGCCCCGAGTCCTCCTGATCATCTTCGTTCACTTTGAAGCACACTCTCTTGCTTTGACTTGACTCCTCGGGCCCAGGGGACGCAGAGGGAACACTGTCAAATGAGGGAGGCTCAGAGCCCTGAGGCTGGATGGGCCCAGTGATAGATGATAAAAGCCTATAATGGCACAAAACACACACACACACACACACATCAAACCAAGTTTGGCAAAGACACTAAAGATGTTTGGTGTCTAAAGTTTCCTTCTTTAGTTTTGCACTGAAACTATAAGGCTACAGTAGCTAACAGGTCATGGAATTGTTATGCTTAAAAATGTACACAAGCACAGTTACTTATGTGTGAGCTACAAACCATTTTCTTAGCCACAACAAAGCTGATTTATATTACTGTTCAAAAATTTGAGATTTTACATTAACATTCATTAATGTTTTCATTCATTAATATAAATCTAGGATGTGGTTAATTGAATAAAACAATTCTTATATGCTAATATGTAGGACACTAGACTGTAAATAAAATAAAGAAATGTCAGCTGTGTCCAGAAAGATGAACAGAGCCATTGAGGACAATTCATCATATTTCAAAAGACAAAGAAAACAAAGAATGAAAAGAATGTCAAAGAATGTAAAATTACCCTTTCGGTTTTTGGCAGAAAGAAAAAAAAACGATTAATGAGACCACAATAGTGTTGAAATCAAACATTTAAAGCATTTGGATGATATGACAGCCACTGAAAACACTGTTCCCTTTGCTTTTGAGCGGCAGTAAGTGCAGAAACAGTTTAAACAGCTTAAACAGTATAGCAGATAAACAGTGAAGGAAAAAAGACAACTTTGTGACACTATTTTGCCATTTCTTTGAAGGACTTTACAGAAGGAATTCATAATCTCTGTTAATCTCGAGTATAAAGAAGAGGTAAAACTTTCAAGCACTACTCAACTGTAGGTCTGATATCACTTGAAAACATGACACTCCACTTAACACATGCAGAATACAGAGAAAAAAAAAAAAAAAATCGCAGCATAAAAAAAGTGTCTGCTAGCACACCCACGCTGTCTGTAGGCTCAGATTTCGAAACGTCCAAGAATTCATTAACAACTGTGCCAAAGTCATTGCCTGGGATGACCAACCAGTTTTATTTATTGTCAGCCCAGTTTTGTGTTATTAAAATCAGATTGTATCAATAATAAAAATCCATTTTCTTTACAACTTCACAGTTTTTGTTTAGTCTGTTGAAAAGCAGACTAAGCATAAAAAAGGCTCAGGTTTTCAGCCAGGTGTGTCTAAGTTTTGGTTATGAGTGGGAATTTTCATTTTGGTATATCATTAGTTATTATTACACCAAACTTTTAGATTTTTAGAACTTTTAAAAACTAGGCAAACGTGAATAAACGCACCTCCAAAATCTCAATTACACATTGCTGTTAGGTGAATCTATCAAGCTGTGCGTTAAGCTTTCATCTGACTGGCTATCTGTCATTGTTGGGGGTGGGACAAGGCACAATCTGGACCAGAACTAGTGCAAAATGGAGGCAGTTTGAGGATCAGGGATTTTTATACAACCCATCTTGAAAATATTACATTCTAGTTTGGAATCCACCCCGCGCCGCACATGTTCATGTTACATGCAAGTATACCGGCACACACCTATGCAAACGCTGGCACATGACAACAGATATGCGGACACAGTAGTATAACTCGGCCTTTACACATCATTTCCTTCAACACAGGTCAAACTAAAGAGAAAGAGAATGACAGGAGGGAGTGGCAAGGAAAACAGTCTCCCCTCCTCTGTGCTGTGTTATGGCTAGAGCCTCAGCTGGGCCTTCCCTGCCCATAAATATTTTTAGACTTTCAGAAAAGGCTTCCTGAAGTGAGAAAGAGAAGCAGAACAGAGAGGTGGATGGTGGGGCTCTCTATTCTCTGGTGTGGTGGAGACACACCCCGTCATTAAACGGACACAAACACTTCTTGAAGCTTGTTCAGTGCAGCTGCGCAGCGATAGAAAAGAAAGGCACCTACGAGCTGCTTTACCACAGTGTAGGTTTGTCTAAATTGAGACATACATGCATGAGCTCTTATTATCCCTCAGACTTGTATTGTGACTGCGTGGCCTTCACTTCAGACTAGTCAGTCTGGGCAACATTAAGCCAAACCCACAACTAAAGCAAATATTTAAATTCAGAGTGCTTCTCTACCAAGTCTGAGGCCCTTAAGAACATATGGTGCAGGAAGCCGATTTGAGGGCAAATCCCCTTAAATAAAAAAGAAAAGAAAAAAGTCACATTTCCAGAATTTCTTCCTTACTCCAAATGAGTGGTCTCTAAACTTGGTCCTGGAGAGCTACTTTTCTGCAGATAATCCTTTCAACCACAATTTGTCACACCTGCTTCGGCTAATCAACCTCTTCCCAAGTCCCTGATTGGCTAGAACGTACACATTACAGTTAAGCAAGGGGCAGGGCAGCTTACTGGAGACAGATTACAACTAAACAGCTCTCTTGGACCACGGTTTGAGAGCACTGCCCCAGATGTATTCAGTCAGACAAGATGTGCTCAGTGTCTAAAGTCTGTTTTAGTTTCACACTGGAGCTACAAGACTAATTTAACTAATAATTACTGGAAGCTTATAATATGCCAATTAGCACTGTGCATGATGATGTGGATTATGTGTCTACATGTAACCTTATCAGAGAAATATATTCACTGTTTCTGGACCTAGCTAACATCAGCTACAGTAGTCAGCGTGGTTAGCGAAAAGGTCGCACTAGAGCCATCCCTGCCTTCTCAGTCACTTCCTAAATAACATGTCAATGGCAACACAGTCATGTTAAAGCACTTGTGTAGGACAATCAACTCAGTCACATTTTACAATCCAGTAAAAACATCATGGCTTCAGTGCAGAACTAAAGAAGCGAAGTTCAGACGCTGAACAGTTCTTGGCTGGTATGAGAGGAAAAATGTGCCAATTAGATTGTTGCTCACCAAGAAACTCTATGAATGTACATAACAACTTTCATACTTACACATCGATCTGAGCCACGTAGAGCTTCATCTCTCTGACGGCAACATCTAGCCGGTTGTAGAGGCAGATGTAGTTGTCCTGGCTCTCCGTGTCCTCCTGCTTGAGGAGAAAGCTCAAGCCTCCCTCTCCCTGTGTGTGCCTCCTGCTCACATCCACGTTCCCTTCCCCTCCCTCCAGCTCCTCATCCAGCCCGTGGCAGCCCCACGATGGGGCAGCCATGCTGGTCACACAGTGCACCGTGTGGGACATGGGGTTCAGATTGGCTGTGGAGGGAAGAGAAGGAAGTTACAGGCACGGTC
The DNA here is from genome assembly GCF_015220715.1 of Pygocentrus nattereri. Taxonomy (NCBI): domain Eukaryota; kingdom Metazoa; phylum Chordata; class Actinopteri; order Characiformes; family Serrasalmidae; genus Pygocentrus; species Pygocentrus nattereri. The sequence goes on along the minus strand of NC_051238.1, from coordinate 18,426,404 downwards.
AATCAACACCAATCAGGCTCAGACAAATGATGCTGTGATTTTTTTTTCCCCCCCATCAGTGGATAACATAAGACAAGACAAGAAAAACAGGAAAAGGGGAGAAGATGAAACAGAGCTTTTGGAGGAGGAATGCAGAAAGGAAGTGAAATAGTGCCAAAGGTAGAGAATGGGTTCCATTATAGCAAGAAACACAGGGTGAAAAACTGAAGTAGATGGAGATAAAATTGAGTCACTGATATGATTAACCATTTCTCGTCATCCTTCAATAAGTTCCAGTCTTTCAAGTGATTAGGCATTCTATGAATTCTCTCTCAACAACATTTGTTTTAAAGAATCGCTTCCACCTTACTCATCTGTTAAAAATGATAAGTTTGACTGAACTACTTTTCATTGAGAAATGCAAATAAATATTCTCAGAAATATCTCCTATGTTTCATCACCCAATATTAAATGTCAATAACAAAACTGTAACATATCTGTGATGATACATTACTGCATAAGTACACAGCTGAGGCAGTGGCTTCCTTATTAAGGCACTGTTATGTTTTGACACAGTCCACAAGTTCTGAACTGTTTTAGCATTTGTGACACTAGTGCTTCTTTTGACTTCATAAAATAAGAAAAATCATCATCGCAGACAGGAAAAGCTTTAATGGAATGGAGCAGCCTCTCCACAGTCATAAAGCCATAGCCCAGGAGGCTTGGAGAGTTCCAGCTTCAGAGGAATTCCAAACATCTCTGACCGTGGCACAACTGCCGCACAGATGTGAGAAGCGCTCAAAAACAGACCAAGAGACGTTGAAGAGGACCTTAAGCAACACAGCCAGTGCAGCTCCACTTAGACGGCGTCTACTGCGGCAAGCACTCCAGGCAGGTGCAGCCAAAGCAGCAGCCAGATAGAGCACAGCCTCAATCTGCTATGACTGTATATGAGCAACATGGAGAATCTTTAGACTAGTTTAGCTGCTAAAATGTTTGCTGCTACTGTTTTTAACTGTACAACAAACACTGTATTGCCAAAAGTATTCGCTCGTCTGCCTTGACACGCACATGAACTCGAGTGACATCCCATTCTTAATCCATAGGGTTTAATATGATGTCAGCCCACCGTTTGCAGATATAACAGCTTCAACTCTTCTGGGAAGGCTTTCCACAAAGTGTAGGAGTGTGTTTATAGGAATTTTTGACCATTCTTCCAGAAGCGCATTTGTGAGGCCAGACAGTGATGTTGGACGAGAAGGCCTGGGTCGCAGTCTCCGCTCTACTTCATCCCAAAGGTGTTCTATCAGGTTGAGGTGAGGACTCAAAAATCTCAAAAATGTCCAAAAACTCTTGGTTTGCCAAAACATTAAGGGTTTTTTCACTGAAACAAAGCGGCCGAGCGCAACTCCTGAAAAACAACCCCACAACATAACCTCCCATCCACTAAACCTTACACTTGGCACAATGCAGTCAGACAAGTACTGTTCTCCTGGCAACCGCCAAATCCAGACTCAGCCATTGGATTGCCAGACAGAGAAGCGTGATTCATCACGTCAGAGAACAAGTCTCTACTGCTCTAGAGTAGTTATACCACTGCATTCGATGCTTTGCATTGCGCTTGGTGATGTAAGGCTTGGATGCAGCTGCTCGGCCATGGAAACCCATACCATAAAGCTCTCTACGCTATTCTTGAGCTAATCTGAAGGGCACAAGAGGTTTGGAAGTCTATAGTGATTGACTGCAGAAAGGTGGCGAACTCTGCGCACTATGCCCCTCAGCATCCGCTCACCCGGCTCTGTCATTTTACGTGGCCTACCACCTTGTGGCTCAGTTGCTGTCGTTCCCAATTGCTTCCACTTTGTTATAACACCACTGACAGTTGACTGTGGAATATTTAATGACGTCTGTGGAGTGTTCAGACCACATCAGCTGTCTTTACGCATTATAGTTACACGAACAGGCTTAAAAAAAAATGTACACCTCAATGTTTAGGTCTCAAAAGCAAAATCAATATTATACTCATGAATACATGATGACATCCTATGTGAATACTTTTTCAATGCGCTTCCCTCATAAGATTCATCCGATCAATGAAGGGGTCGGAGGCACAACCAACATTATAAATTGTTTTTCCTGCATATTGTGTTCAATTACACATTTCTACCAGAGATGATTCCAAACCCCCAAACGATCTCGTTTACACTTCATGTGTCTTGAGTACCTGGATTATAACAATGCAAGTGTAAAAGCACTCAAGATGTACTTAAAACACATTCAAATTCGATCATTTGTCTAAAAAACGAAACTCCTCCACATGCAGTACGTCGCTGTGCATCTGATCCTCGTCTGTGAGGAAGATAATCAGGGAGGACATACATGGTTGACAACTGGACAAAACAAAATGCTTAGTAGCAATATTGATAGACACTACTATGCAAAACAAACAAATCAAAACAAACTACACAGACGACTTACATCTTTAGCGCGGCAGATGAAGAGGCTGAACTTATAAGCAACGGGTAAATTGGTTGTCACATAACGAGCAGATTTGCATTTTCCATTCCACACAGCAATCAGATTTCAGTCTGTTTAACCAGAGACACATTTGACTACCAAGTTGTATGAGGATACAATCCAGATACTAGTCACATGAAGTGACCAGATGTTAATGGGGTCTTCAATAGTTTTATATGGTTTGATGCAGATGTCATCAGCTTTAGATATCAGCTTTCTAGCAGCAGTGCAAAACTAAAGAAGCAAACCTTGAACAACGTCTTAGCTGACTAACTACATTTGTGAAAGAGGTAAACAGTGTAAATGAGATTTTTAATTGATCATTTCTTGCTTTAATCCTACATTGAGCAATTTAATTTACTTAAAAGTCTATGTCTGTAAAAAAACAAAGAAACATAAGAAAAAAATTGATAACATTAGGCTTCAACTGTACGATCGCTGTTCTGAACCAAAGGCCAAACATCAAGCTGTCAAAAACATGAAAACAAATCCTTGTCTTTAAGAAGCAGGAAATGGGAGAGGGTAGTCCTCAGGGGCTTGGTGGGCTGACATCACAGAGCCACTCATCATAGCCTAATGGAGTCATAATGGAAGGCTGATGGAGGCAATTTCAGGCTGAGAGCTTTAAAAAGGCTCTGATTTGCCGTGGGAATAGTCATTACAGCTGGGTATGAAATTTACGAGCCCCTTGTGGTTTCAACTGTTTGGTTTAATTACTATTTTATGACGTTTAACTATCATGAAGTGGAGATTTGTTTAATGGAATCCTTGTGCCGGGATGCAATCTAGCTAATTGTTTTGATAGCTATTGGTCAACTGAAATATTTAGAATATTTAGAAAACAGGGCAACAGCTGAGATTCAAACTCAATTGCACCTGTGCTATGAACATTGATGAGTAATAAAGAGAAGACATTAGAACGTAATACAATACAGTGTGATTGTATTTCTGAAAGGCATGGTTTGGCTAGAAAATACAAGCAAAAATAAAACAAATTTAAAAAGTAAACACAGAATTCTTTCCTTATCTGAGATATAGTCAATGAGCCATGATATTTGCTGGAGAAACAAAGCTGAAGTAATGGAAGCTTATACCCCTTCAAATGGCACTGTACAAACTGCACGCCAAAATCATCACAGTCTTGTCTCAGGCTGTGTTCAGGTGGTAGTGAGTATTCCGCAAAAAAAAAAATTGAACCACAAGGAACCCGCCCGTGATAACATGTGCTAAGTGGAGAAGGAGCTGAATGGACAATGACACTAAATTGATATACCAAAGAAACTATTTTGACTATTTTGTTGCACTTGGCAACTTCACACTGGAAGAGTACTGGAAGAAAAAGTCAGGCTTCATTCTTTTTTCTCAACCCATGTGAACATTGGCAAGTGCCGTAAACTCTACTACCAGCAAGCAAAGTGACAAATCTTCAACTGAAATCTTCAATTTCTACATTGAAGCAAAATACTCACCTGAAACTAAAACACAGACCTCACTGCCCAACATTTTTAAAGTTAAAAATTTCTCCCCATCAATTTTGAAGCAAACGCTTCAGATGAGCTAATGCTAGAGCTAACAGTAGAGCTACAGTGGTGGGGGTACTTATCGTCTCTACCTCATGGTCTCAATGCCACAGATTCCTCTTCTTGTAGGATATAATGGCATTTAGAGTGGAATCCACTTTGTCTAAATGCACCCAAAAACAACTCAGGGAGTTTGCTAGAGGGCTAAAATTCCTAAGGCCTGAATAATCTCTGCACTTTTGTCCATTTCTATAGACAACAGTATGTCATACGTCTTAAAAGGGGAAAATTAAATTCTCCAAATTAAATTAAAACTCCAGCTAAAGCAAAAAACTGACCTTGGTCTGGGTCAAGGCCAAAGAAGGAGTTTTTGCGTCCAAAGCGGATGCTGAAGGCGCGGCCAGCTGACGTGCTGCTCTTGGGGCAGGACACCTGCATCAGGTTTAAGTGGCAGTTGGTGGGCACAAAGTCCATACAGCTCAGAGCATGGGACTTCGTGCTGGCCTGCTTAAATGTGGGGGATGCCTTATTCTGCAGCTCCTCTGCAAACTGAAAAAGATACAAATAGAAAACAAAACAGGGGGTATTTGAGTCTTATGGTTTAAAGTTTCAGTTATGCAGTGACAGCAAAGTATATTACGATTTGATTTTTTTTTCTCCTCACTAATAGCTGATAAAGTAACTCTGTCTCTAATCTTTCAATTGATATGGCACTTACGTTTGCCATTTGTAATGAACTTCTAAACAAGTGTAAGAAAGTACAGACTACAACCTGTCACTATGTTAATGTAAACCGAAACTGGAAACTAGAATAATTATGTAACTAACCACATAAGTGCGTTGTTACAATTACATAGTACGACAAAATGACACCAGTAACAATAAGGTTAAATCGAGAGGAAAAAAGATAAAGAGATGAATAGGGAGAAAGTGGATGTGTTTTCTCACACCTGTCTGTAATTGCAGATGCGTTTCTGTATGCTCTCCAGTTTAGTGTCACAGATGTTTCTGAACTCATACTGGGGCATAGACACTACTCGTTCGCTCTGAGCAATCAACTGACTGCAGCTCGTTACAAAATGGTTGTCATCCTTAGCAAAAGCTTCCAATATCTAGAAAAAAAACACCAGAAAATCCAAAGGTTATGAGCACAGTAGAATGAGGTAACAATTTCTGAATACAGTAGTAAGATGTTCTAAAATGTTCCACAGCAGACTGTCAAACTGGAGGCCTTGCTAATTAGCTAAAGAGCTAAATCAGGTGTGTTTAATGAGGTAGAGTGCTGAAGTCTGCAGTGCTTTGGCCCAAGAGGACTGGAGCCTGACACATGCTCTGCAGCAATAAAGGTCAGTGGCCACCATCCAAATTCTTTCAAGGCTAATTGTATGTTCTTTTCCACTTATTATCTTTGTCATGAGACAGGCTGTGGGCACCAGATCTTATGGACATAGTCAAAAAAGAAAATTGTTCACCAGAAGTGTTCACCAAGCAGATTCCTTCAAGCCTCTCTCTGTAAACATTTTCACTTATTACCTTTGCTGCAAGGCTGAAGCAGCCTTTGGGTTCCACCATCTTCTCCAGCACGTGGTGCTTAATGCCTGCAGAGCTCACATAATCATACACCACGCCGTGTTCTAGGTGCATGTTATCCACCATCAGATTGACAAGCGGAGCATCTGCAGACAGAGACAGACGTTCCAGGCCTCTCACTGGATCTATAACACCAGGAGAAGCAAAAAGGAAAAGTTGTGGAATAGGCTATACATTGTGTTGATCCCTACTCTCCAAAAAGAAAAAAAAAACCAGGGTTGAAACAATACCATGGATCACAGTGAAACGTCAAAGGATTGAATGAATGAATGAATGTGTAAAACAAACAAGCCTTTCATCCTACACTAGCTAGTATTTATGGGGTTTTTAAATGTTACTAAACACCAGTAACTGATAGATATATGCAGAAAGTGTACATGTATTACTTGCTCTACTTCTGACTTTGTCCTGATGAACACAATTTCAGAGTTTGGAGGTCAAAGACACATATGCACAACCACAACCACCACACCTACAACCAAAACCACAACCACATTACCTCCTCCATTGGAGCAACCGTTTTCCTCTGCATCTGAACTGTTCTCAGATAGGCAAGAGCTGAATGCCTGTTCCTCCACATCGTCATACACCCGATATACCCACTGACCACAATCCTGTGTTCAAACAGAAAGAAGACAGAAAAACGAAAAGATGATTTTTTTTTTTTTTGCACAACAAATACAAACTACTGCATATAAACCAAAATAAACAAATAATTGAAATAAAACAAAGTACAATAATACATTTTATTTAAACGTTTCTCTCAAAAGCTCAAGAACAAAGTATGCATTGTGGAAAGTACGGCTGGTTAAAAAAAACATCAGTTATAATGCTACATACTGCAGCATACTGCTGTCTTATTGTGACAAATTACGCGAGCATATGCTTTTAATGGATATCGGGAGAATATCTTTGATAACAGTGCTTAAAGAATATGGAAAACTACATGTTTTATTACAAAGAGAGCATAATTAATCCTGTTTAAACTGCGTTGTGTAGTATGTGAAACACTGAATAAAACTCATTGTATACATACTTTTTAATAGCATTTTCAATATGGTACTACTGAATCAATTCTGTCTGTTCCAAATCATCAAATCTCAGAAAAATTAAATATCAAGCTGCATGTCACATATCAACTAATATTGTCATATTGTTACCTCTATATAAAACTCAATATAAAACTTGAATCAATATCTCTGATTGGTAGGGGCATTCACAGAACACAAACAATTTAATTTGTTAGAGAACTCATTTGCATATTGCAGCCTTCTGTAATGTCAGTATCGCAAAAGCTGGCAATAACAAATATGGCAATAACAATTAACAAAAAATTGCCCTAAGCAACAATGAAAACAACCTCACATACCAGCAAAAAAAAAACAAGAGGTACATAAAGTCCTGTGCAAAAGTCAGAGAGCAGCCTTCATTTACCTAATTTTCAAATCCACCATTAAGTTATTCATTTTTTCAGCATTGGAAAAAAAAGTATATTTGTGAAAAAAATGACACAGAAGCCTCAACAACTAAATATAATATCTAAAATTTCAGTATGTAGTTTGTCCCCATATAACATTTATTACAGCTGTATTTCTTTCAGCTTCTCAAAGAAAAGGACATTTTTACACATCTCTTCTTATTACTTCTTATTACTTCTTAGCAGATGTATCTCCTAAAAGTTATTTATTTTAAAATGATCAAATTTATATGAAATGTAAATGGAGTGTGGTCTCTGACTTTTGCTCAAATCCAGTGTCCTATGACAGTCAAAAGCAATGGAGTGTAAAAGACATGAGCAAGATAAAAGCAGGCAAATAGTGTTTATGGTGGTTGAAAATGCAATCAGTGAGGGAATCCCACCAGCTCTTGCTGCTCCTCTTCAGGCTGATAGCTGCTAAAGTGCTCCAGCACCTCCTTATAGCTGCTTTGGCTCATGTTGGCGCCATTCACTTTGAGCACACACTGACCAGGCTGCAGGCCTGCTGCCGCAGCCTCTGATCCTGTACACACATGAAAAGACATAAGACTGAGACATTCAACCAACGGCAATAAATACAAGAAAATACTGCTCTTCTTATTTCATATTCTTGAAAAGTCAAAACAACAAACAGCCATGAAAGAATAACAAAAAAAAACAATGTGACTGAATGTAGCCCACAATAAAATAAACATATTGGAAAGAAGGAAGAAAAAGAACCACAGCAGCCTAAACAGAAAAGCCAGAACGCATCAGAAAGGTAACAGGACACTAAATACCCTGAAAAAGTCCAAAAATACCTTTGCTAAGCCAAATATGTGACAGTACATAAACTGTTCCTCACACAGTTCTCCCCTTTCTCCTGCAGTCATAATAAACTTACTATGGTTGCTACTACTCCCACTACAGTTTGGCTGAAAATTGTAAGCCTGACAGCCCTCTCTGGCCTTGGATTAGCGTTATTTTTTCCTACAAAAAGACTCACATGGGCGGAATCTTCTTGGGTGCATAACTTTTATTACGAAAACAATATTCCACATTTAACTTTAGCCTTTCGCTGGAATATGTGAATAGTTTATGGACCCCAGATGAAGCACTGGGGAACTTTCTGTAATGAAAGCTATTATAATAAAGCTATAAATCTGTATCTATTCTATAAATGCCCAGCTGTAAGCTACGGGTCAACCTTATGGGTCTACAGAGTGTGGCTCTTCAGATAACGCTATGTTGGGAGAGATTTTGGGCTTTGAGCTTGATTGTGAGTTGGAGAGATATTTTAAAAGCCCAGATGTTTATCACATGAGCACAGCGGTCTCTGTCATGAATCTCTTTTTTTCCCCCCTTTTGAAAGCTTTTTTTAGAACACAAAACATCTGCCTGACAGGTTAGAGGGAGAAAACACAATTACATCCCTTCTTTTGTGGAAATGAAACCTAAGGCCTCGTATGAGAGAAAAGAAAAGCAGGGGATTTCATTAAATTAACTCACTGCTGTGATCAGTGAATGAAACAGCTGGTGTCTTCAGCAGCATTCATTTGCAGGGGAAAATTAATCACTCACAAATAAATAAATAAATAAATAAATAAATAAAACATGCAGTTTCAGTTGTTTAGCTTCAGACACACTGCAAAGACAGGCTGCCAAACAGGAGTACAACGCTAGCTCTATTCATGATGGGTTCTGGAACAGCATTACTGAGTGCTCACCTTTCTTCACGGCGTACACATATGGGGGGGCGGAGCCACTCAGTTTGAAGGACAGGCCGTCACTGCAGTCTGGAACCTTCACAAGCCTTCATGTAGCAGACAGCAGTAATGAACAACATGAGACTACAGGGAGAGTTCACTTGTTCTAAAACATTTCTTCATTCATACAGTCGTGGCCTGGTTTGCTGGATACGGGTTAGAGCCCTAAAATTAGAAGGGCTTTAGGAGCAAGTTCTTTAGACCGATATCTCCAAAACAGAAATGGAGATGGAACAAACGTTATGTAACTTGTAATGGAAGTGAATGTAAGTAGATTTCTTCCAAGTAATTGGACCATTTCTATTGGTCTGTTCATCATGAATTTTGCAAAGTGTAACAAAATTTTTCAAGTTATGACAAACCAGGTATTGGATGATAGCTATTAATAAATAAACCAGGCTGCCACAAGGAGAGATATGGAAATGGTTAATTGATGCATATAAATATAAGCCACTACTACTGTATTTATTCTAATATTAGGGTTGTTATTATATTTATAACACTGCCCAATTAAATTTTTGTTTCAAAGAACTTTCTCATGTGCTTAAAACTTTTATATTTACACACTTACACATACAATACCATATGGCATGTGTGACTTCATGTCACCTGTCACATAGGTGTAATACTAATAACCATGATATCACTTTAGAGCTGTACTGTTTACAGTATAGCAGATGTGAACAGTACATTAGTGTGTTCTGTGTGTATAAGGTTACAGCCATAAAGAAGGACTCACTCTTTATTCTTGGTAGCCACCAGCAGCCTCAGTGAGCGGCGTATGCAGAAAGACTGGTTGATCATGGTTTCCACCTCAGAGAAGGGCCTCAGGAACACCAGGTCTTCATTAATGGAGTAGATCTTCCTGCCTGCCTGCAGTCCTGCCATCTAAACACAGCAAAACACCACAAGGGGAAACATGCTGTTATGAAGGCGTGATCATGAGAGAGCCCTTTGATTTTAACCACAAACGCTAATTTATATTAACAAGCCATCTTATAAGATTGTTCTAAATCACTAACCTGTGATACAACTACAAGAAAATCACATATCACAGCAATTTGATGGGAGAGTTTGGCGAATAACCTAATTTGCATCATTTTTTCGCCTTAACCAAGACAAAGTCAATCAGGTAAGACATGTCCAAAGGCTTATGTAACAGGTAATGAAAGCTTTTACTCTACAATTTACTGTCACGCAACCTGCATGCCTAAATCATCATAATCTTACACTTGCATGAAAGCATACCCACTTATTAAGTAATCTCAAGACCTACTTATGTCATTTCTCACACTGTATGACAGACTGTTATCTGTGTTGTGGAAAATACGATACTGAGTTATTGTACTTAGTTGTTCTAATTATTATTTTGGAAGACCTGACATTACTCAAGTGTTACTTAAACTGAACACTTGTACTTTTACTCAATTATATTTCCAAGAGAAACAAAACAAAACAAAAACAAAACAACAACTCTTTTTACTCCTTACATTTTCATTTAAGCCTTCAGAATCTCAAAGGACAGAACTTTTTTTGTAATTTCGGTACCCAAGCAATGCTACCAACTATTCATTGCACCAAAGTACCAAAGAAAGCTTTATTTGTTTCATAAGCAATTGCTGTTTAATTTTTATGGGAGCATGTTTAAATTACACTTTTTATATTTACCAAGCATATGTTTGACTCTATACTTATAAATGAGTAAGATTTTGACACAGTATTCATACTGTGTATTTCTCTGTACTGTTTTGCACCCCTGGTTATCTGACTATGCAGCTATATGCAAAAGTGTACACTAAAATTTGCAGAAAAATATGTGCTGTTGGCCGAGGATGAATTTTCACTTAGTAAATCAACAACATGTGTTCTCACCAGGGTGCTCAAACCTTTGCATCCATCACATAATTTCTTATGTAATACATATATCTGTCAAAAATATTGGTAAAAAAGATGCATCATGTCAGTCAAACAGCGTACATCTCTTTCCACACAACCACGATCCATCCCTCACATCTTCACAGCTCCCAGCAACACTAAATGAGTCTCTGTGCCAGGTGCCAGTATAAAAATCACTAAAATCAGCTCTTTCAATAAGCCACGCAAGGCTGGAATTGTGGATAAAGCAGGCCTCTATGCCCTCACACACACTGAGTCACTGTGGCTGCGTGTTGCTTGTGTAAACAAATCCTTTCCTTCTGCGCAGAAGTGTTTAGTATTCCTGACCCAAGCAGACTCGTTCCAATAGTCTTTTGATTAGTCCATTCCGCCCTTAGGACTGGCCTGTGCTTTTTTCCTCTCTTACTGGTAAAGCTTGCCTTGAGAAGAAAGACAGCAGCATTGTTGTTGAGGAGAGATGAGAGGAGTGCAAGGGAATAGAGGAGATAGAAGAGAAAATGGTCTGGAGACAGAGAGACAGGGAACCTTAAGGAATGGCAAATATTACTGTCATCTTCATTGCTTCAAGCATCATGAGCAGAATAAAGCTACTAGAACAAAGAGCACCTTTACATTAGCAACAGTTCAGTGAAATGCCAAATTTACACCATTTTAACCTTAAACATGGATCAGCAACGAGATTTTAAAGGATAGATGTTACTACTCCGCTTAGCTTTGTGACATATTTAATTCTTTGCGGAAAGGTGTAAACTGCTTTCACAACAGGGGGCTCTCTCATTTCTCACTAGCAGCTCAACCCGACTCACAATATGTCTCACACCTGGAGAACAGCATCATGGATAATTTCATAAACAGAAAAAAATAATAATCGTTGATTACATTCAATAAAATATCACCATTCTTGATTTGAGTTGCTTGCCATTCTGCCAGTAGAAAGGTGATTAGTGGTCCTCAATGACTTTGTTGACCTTTCCTATAATACCAGTCAAAAGCTCATACAATGATTTTGGAATCATACTGGATTAGGAAGATATTTGTTTAAAATAAATATTGGTATTGGACACATGTTTAGATTTGATATTTTGAACCATTACTTCATGCTTTCAAATCCTTTCTTACCCCGTAAAGTTACAAGACAACGCTGTGAATATGCAAGGTGTTTTCCAACTTTCTAGTGGGGATGGCCAATATGGCAAAAAAAAAAGAAAAAAGTTATATATATATATATATATATATATATATATATATATATATATATATATATATATATATATATATATATATATATATATATCACAGACTTTTTTTATAAACCCACAATATGTATTACGATCTTATGACACAAAAACACAGAACCACTACTACTGCCACATTTAAAAAACATCAAAACTTCTTTAAATACAATGTTTTTTATTCAACATTTCACATATTATACTGTGCCCAATCCAATTAAACAAGAATAATTATATTCATTTTGTAATGAAACATGTTGGTCATAGTCATAGTTGGTCAGTGTTCTTTAAATATCCACATAATGCTCAGAGAAGCATATCATGATAAAAAAAATTGTCTGCATATTGCCCACCATTTTTCTAATTAAACATTACATCTCTCTGTAAAGCTAATCCAGGTAGATATAGTCCCAGTTTCCACAATTTATAAATGTTTAAGTCTCAACAATGGCAGGTGCAGATACAAAAAAAATGAGTTATTTTCAGTAGTCAAAAAGGTCTTAGCATATGAGTATCTTCTTTAATCCAGCTGGAAAAGCATCCCAGGCCCATGCTAAGATTTTGCAAAGCTACATCAAGATAAAGAGGGACTACTCTGAAGACTCTAAAACAGAAGATTTTTAACACTTTGTTTAGCACTTGGCAAGTGCATAATCTCTTATTTTAGAGTTCCGATGTCGCCACTGTTATTTATAAAATGTAAATAAATAAATAAATAAAAACAAGGAGATAGTGAGAGTAAGTGCAGCCACACGTCTGAGTGATAACATGCTATCTATAAAGAGCAAAGAGAACAGAGGACTGCTGGAGAGAAAGAAAGGATGGAGAGAGAGCAGAAAAGGGACAGATAAAGAGGGGACTGTGAGGAGAATGTGACGAGGCATGCCTAATTGTCTCAACAGAAGTGAGAGAAGAGCTGTAAAAGGAGTGAATTAAATAAGCGTGACCCACGCCTGATTGACTGGCTGCACATCTGAGCGGCCAGTGACGTAGGTGCGAGGACACAAACAGATTTACAGTTAAGCTCAACTGATTCCCTCTGTTACCATCATTAGCAGTACAGTTTTAGCATAACCACAAGTTATAGTGTAAAGGATACAGCTAATAATAATAATAATAATAATAATAATAGGTAATAATATAGTAATATCACTACCATTAATTCATCATTTATGCTAGAAATTACATTCTGCAAAATAAAGATTCCTCAATAATTCCTTGTATGTCATAGTTTCACAGTGACTCATGAAAGACTCAGTAAAGAACTGTGGCCACCGCTGTTTTCCATTTCTAACAAGTGACAAACCTGGTAAACTACGGCTCATATTGGCAGTCAGAGATCAAGCATATCCAGGAGGCCTAAACTGATGTTTTCCCCCTTAAGAAACGTGGTCCCACCCACTGTAAACCAAAATTTGATTAATTAAATCCACTGTCACTTCCTATTTATATTGGTGGTTCCTCTAAAATGCAAGGCCCTCTATCCAGCTCCTGAAGGCCTGTCCAATGGCAGGGCTTGCTTGGCTGTATTCATGTAGATGTCGCAATAGAAGCAAAATGCTGATTTTCTAATTTTCTGTTTTAAGACTTTAACTCCACTGTTTTCAACAGCATGACATAAAAATGAACTAAAAATTACAGTAAAGAAACATACAGAAACAAGAGTCATCCAGAAACAATATGGCTGCAAAACATCAGCAGCTGACTCAGCCTAGTCACTGTGTTCAGATGTAAACACAGACGCTTCATCAACAAAACAGTATAAATAGTCAGATGACAATGACGTGGCAGTACAATGTAGTCACTCTAGCGGGAAATCCCTCAACCAGCTCATCATCGGAGGCCAACACAAAACACAACATTTTACACTTACACTTTAAATCAGTCATCGTCAACCCTCCCTCTGGAGATCTATCTACCTGCAGAGTCCGGGCCCAACCCACATCTAATACACCATCTTCTTCTGAAGAGATTCACTAAACCAAAAGCAGCAGGTCGATCTAAATGCAGTCTTGCTTGCCTACATCTTTTATTGTGATGCACACACAGATGAACAAATACAGTTTTAAAGAATACCGTTTATGACCTCACCTCAGCATAGGACCCCCGGGTTACACTCTTCACTACAATGGCCTTGTTCTTCTCCTCAATCTCAAATCCATAGTCCTCCTCCTCGGGATGGATCTATGACAGCCAAAAACAAGCATGGGTAAACTGCAAAGTGACCAAGGCTACTCAGGAGACGGGACATGCATTCACAAATACAGGTGAATTACAACAGACTTCCCCTTATTTTTCTCTCTTTACTTTTCAATCACCTACAGCACCCACAGCCTTGGTAAAAACAAGGGTCATAATGAAAGTACTTGATTTAGTTGAGAGGGGAAAGAGAGCTGAAGAGAGCAGAATATGTTTAATAATCTCTTGCAGCAGTCTGTGCTGAGGGGATGAAAGAGTAATGTGTAAAGGTCAGGGTGATTAGACTGATCAGGCTGGATGATGAAGAGGTACCTAAATGCACCTGCACCTGCTGGAGAAATCAATGTGTGTGACGCAGGAGAGTGAGAGCAGGTGAGCCTGCAAAACAAACCCTTACAAAAACAACGGAGATGCATAGTTTCCATGCTGTATCTCTGAATTTCTGTGGATTTGGATCCGTTGTCTTACAGGGTATGTTCATATTACAATCCCAACGGCTCAATTCCAATTTCTTGCGCAGATAACATTTTTCTGTCTTGATTAAAATTTGCGTTTGTTTGATCGTTGGAAATAGCTGCATGAGTCACATGCATGATCTATGGACAATGACAACAATGATACATTCACATAGCCTGAAGTGTGATGCAAAAACACAACAAAAACAAACAATACAAACGACACATGAATTGCAATCTGATCATTCTCAGTACAATCTCAAGGCCATGCTGCAGATATGTAACCGAGTTAAGACCACACATGACACTCCCACAAATCTAATTTGTTTACACAGTGATTTTCTGAAAGAAAATCAAATCTGTGTCACACTGAGCCTGTTTACACCTTGCAATAGCATGTGTCTCATGTCTGGACAGTGTCTGGATATACTTTAACCAGGTTCCGGATTCCATCTGTCCTCAGTTTGACCAGTTGGGCTCCCATTTACTTTTCCCACAAAAGAACATCAACATGTTTGTAGTTTTTGTTTTACTTTGGTTTACTTTTCCCCCAACATTACAATGCGAGTTGACAAGTTTGGCTTGAACACCATCATCGGCCAAGAGTGTAAGAAGGGACTTGGTTTGGGGAACTCCAGCCTTGCTAATCCTCCGTCTTGAATCTACTTTTTCAACCCCTGCTAGTCAGCATGAGGCAGATGCACTTATGTTCACATAATTGTATATCAAATATGCATTCCATTTACTGTATGCGATTTGAGTGATCTGATCACAGTGCAAACTGGGTGTGTTTACACCTGGCTTTTCAGGCCCTCAAGTGAAATTCGAACATGATCCGACCCCCAAAAACCATATTGATGAATGAGAAACTTGTAGTTTTTAAGTAATATAATGTGAAAATAACTAGATTTTGAGCTGCTGGGTAGACTATGCCTACATGTGCATATGATATACCAACCAGTAAGGACTTGACAAGGATGTTCTCAATGAGTTTGAAGTCGTTGCGGAGCTGCTTGCTCTTGGTGCTGGTGCCCTCTGTCTCTTCATCAGCATAGAAGCGGAAAAACTGGGATTCATCCTTAAACTCGCTTTTCTCCAAAACTGCAGCAGGATAGACAAAAGCAAAAAAACATATCAGTAGATCTACAAATGCAAGATAAGACAGTACAAAACAAAGCGAAGCCATTCATCAACAATATCCAGAAACTCTGCCAACTTCTCTGCACTACAGCTGATCTGAGAAGAACTGACACAAAATCAACCGATCAATTAACCTTTATTTTTTACATTGAAGGTGACCCTCATTCTTAACATAGCTAAGCATTTATAGTGCAAGCGACTGAAAAAGAAATTAAAATGGAATTTAATCAGGTTAAACTAAAAATGAACAGAACTACATGAACAAAAGCAGTGAAATCTAACAAAATCAAACAAGTTAATGGGGAAAAAATAAAAAGAATTAAGATTTAATCATAAAGGGGAATAATAAAAATTAAACCAAGATAATAAAGCAATGAATAAAATTTCAACATGGAAGGATAAAAATGGCAAACTAGAATTCAAAAAGTCAAGTAAAAGGATTGTAAAAGTAATAAAAATGAAACAATGAATAAAAACTAATATAATTAAGATCAAATGAAGATTTTAATCAGCCAAATAAAATGACATGATTGGAAAGAATATCTTAAATAACAATGAGAAAAGTTAAACTCATTTAAAACCCAATTACAGGTTATCTGAAGGAGGAGATTAAACGTTTAAAATGACTGAATGACACCAGTGTCTGTCATGGTAAGGGGGTGCAAAGACATCATTAATGGTGAGGAGTACAAACACATTTTTTAGCAACATAAACTGCTATCTAGACAACATCTTTTTTTGGATCCCTGCTCACTCCAGCAAGACAACACCAAGCCATATTCTGCACGCTATAACAGCATGACTTTGTAGTAACAGAGAGCAGGTGCTACATTCCAGCCCAGACCTATCTCCCTTTGAAAACGTGTGGTGTATTAAGAAGCACATTATACTACAATGGAGACCCCAGATGTTAAGCTGCTGAAATGTTATATCAAGCATGAAGAGGAAAAAATTCTACTTTTACAACAATTGGTGTCCTCAGTTTTAAAAAAAAATGTCAGTGATGTAATATAGTGGTAAAAAGTGGAAAAATACTCCTGTCATAACTTTTTTGGAACATATTGTAGCCATCAAATTCAGAATGAGTGTATATATATGTACAACAAAACCAAATTAATTAGTTGAAACATTATATTACATACATTAATTCAGTTAAAACATTTTTTACATTTTATGAAATAGGGCAATTTTGCTGAATTGTAGCATTCAGATCACTTACATATACATTTACGGCATTTGGCTGACGCTCTTATCGAGAGCGACTTACAATTTGATTGCTTTACACAGGTAGGCGTAGGTAGTGTTAGGAGTCTTGCCCAAGGACTCTTATTGGTATAGTGTAGGGTGCTTACCCAGGCGGGGGATTGAACCCCAGTCTACAGTGTAGAAGGCAAAGGTGTTAACCACTACACCAACCAACCAACTTGACAATGAATAAATTACACTGGCCTAGGATGATGACTGATGTTGCTATCCTGTGTTTTTCCCCCAGCAATACATGGCAGGAGCTTATCTGTTTGTGGAAAATGAGCCACATAAGACTTTCCTCTAAAAGAAAGTGACAGACATGTTTGCAGACAGATTTTAGAGGGACAGGATGTTCCCGTGCTCCCAAGCAAAACATCACTGGGGTTTGTTTTGTGAATGATCTGAACACTAGTGCTCTTATGCTCTTATTTCTTGAGCAAGAAGTCTGCATGTCCTTCTTACTGAAGGAGTGTGTGTGTGTGTGTGTGTGTGTCAATGTTTTTTTTTGTTGTTTTTTTTTTTTTTAAGTTCGTTTGTTCCAGTCCAACCCCCAGATACTGTTCTAACAGCTGGGCACATCTGCTAACAGACACATGTACACACACACACGCACACGCGCGCACACTTTGGCCCTTTGCCAGGCACGCAGCCTCAGGGGTTCATCAAGCACCACCAGGGAAAACTAAAAAGGGTCTGCATTAGCACTAAAGTAATCAATACATTTGAAGTAGAAAAAGCTGTAAAACTACATTAGAATTGGCACTCACAACTTCCCAGAAAGCAGGTACTGACACTAATGAGATTACACTGATTAAATAAATAAAACAATAAATAATCAACAGAAAATACATTTCAGGCTCACAGTCATGATATAAAAAAAGTTTCTCACATTTAAAATAAAGGAGCCTGATTCATAGTACTGTGAAAACGTCTGAGAACACTCTTACTTTAATTCCCAGGAAAAATGGGCTTTGCTGATGACTGATGTTGCTGACCTACAAGTCATTCATTTTTCAGCATCAAGAAAAAAAAGCAGACAACATATATAATAAAAAAGTACACAGAAGCCTCAACTACTTATCATCAAATCTTTCAGTGTTTAGTGTGCCCGCTCTTATTCTCTTATTACAGTTTATATTATTTTAGAGATCTGCTTTGGGAGAAATATGCATAGATATTTTCCAAATGTCAAAAAAGTGTAGGCTTAGAAGCTGATAGCATTTTCTGCTTCTCATACTCCAAGTAATCGCAAACATATTCAATGATGCTTAGGTCTGGACTCTGGGGTGGTCAGTCCATTGTTTTTTGAGAACACGGGCAATATATATGTTTGATTTGCAAATGTTCTTTGCTAAATAACAAATTCTTGTTTCCTCACAGGGGAAGAAACATCTGTGGATTTTTCAGAATGGAGCCTGATTTTCTCCTGTCTTTTGAAGATGAAAGCTTTAAGTACTGTCTGATTCTGCTGGTTCTAATGGTCCACCAGGCCATGCCGACTTTGGAAACTCCTGTTTTTTTCCCCCACTTATTTGACTTTCTCCTTATGTAAGAGAATTCTCTTATATCTAATCTTGCAAAAAATCTCTTCTGAAAAGTAAATAACTTCAACCTAATGACTGTTTTGAATAGAAATGGAAATCAATGAAGGGTGGTCACTGGCTTTTGCACATACCTGTATTACACAAACATTATAAACTCCCCTGCTGACAAAGTCCATATGAGGAAAGTAAGCAGAAAAACAGCTTGTTTCAAATTCATCCTTAGTGCAATCTCACACAAATCAATACATTTTTATATATCTACTTATTCAGCCATTAGCTCTCCCCATTCAGACTGAAGCAAAGCATGTTCTGTCATGTTTTGCATGGACAAGCAAGCCATGTGAAGCATTGTTCTTTTGTGTATGTGGGTCGGTTTAGGAGCTGATCTGTTCAGACTGATGTCGCATAGAGATCATATTGAAAAGATAATGTGAACAGCAAAAGAAAAAAAATCAGATTTGGTGAGAAAATCTGATTTGGGCCTTTTACCTGCTGTGTAAACGTAGCCATAGAGTTTCACATACATATCAACCTGACATCAACTGCCTTGTTAGTTCTTATTTACCAAGATGCATAAATATCACATCATTTGTTTTCCTAAATCTTCAATTTAATGATTTTCCTTGCCTCTAAAACGTTTTCTCATTTTTGATTACATTACTATGCACCAGGGGGCAGGGAAAAACAATAATATCATCATATCATGTTTCACCTTCCACCCCCAGGACCCCTAAATCTCACTGAAAACCCTCAGCTAGCTTGCAGATTCTCCTTTATGCCACATTTCACTCAGAAATATGTAATGGTAAAGAAGGAAAAATAGATTATGACTTCCAGTTCATGCAGACTTTAATTTTAGGGGATAAACATTGGTTGGAAAGTGGTCATGTAAAAATGAATGACTGTTTTGATATACAGGTTTACACAAGTGTCACATGTGTCATTATAAACTACAAGACAAATATAGCATATTAGTACTCCACTACCATAGGACTCTTTAATACACTCAAACAGTGCCACATGGAGTCGCAATCACACACACGTTACACACTCAAACACAGCCATGGGTCATTCTCTTGCCCCAGACAGCAGACGTGTTGCAACAGCAAACATGGCACACCAAGGAAGAGTGCAAATTCTGTTTATGGCAAAATCAGCAGGTCAGTCTGGAATGACGTTCAGAGAGATTTTCATCCCCTCTGTGGTTTCCTTTCGCTCTTGCTTTCTTTTCTGAACTCTCACCTCAAAGCTTTCGTATACATATCTGTGGGCATGCTAGTCGGCCTAGCAATCATGCAGTAGAAGGCCTACTGCTGTTAAAACTGATGCTGCTGAAATTCCTTTGATACCATCACACCACATGATCAGTGAATGGTAAAAATTCATTTTAGACTTTCATTCAGACTTTATAAACACAATGATCACTTAAACTAAAACGGCAAGGCAGAAGTGATGGACTTTACCATGGTGCATGAACCCATTGTTGCAAAGGCCAACCCCAAGTGTGACAGCGTCCTCCCGAGTAGCAGAGTCTCCCTGACAGAAGAAGCATACAACACCGATTAGGTAAAAATAAAACCCAATACCAGAACAATTCGCAGTTCACAATTTTTTGAAAACATTCCTTTAACCACAAATGTAGTCACACTTTTGCTTCTCTAGTTTTGCATTAGAACTATGGAGCTAACAAGTAATGGGAACTTACAGCCTTACACTTAAAAGGGAAATCCACAGATTTGCTAAATTTAAATGTATAAGATGTAAACAGTCATTCAGAGTGGTTTGACATGGAAGCCACCATTTGAGAGAAGCTTGCCGAGTCAGAATGATTCACAGTGGTAGTGATGAGAAGCAGACATCTGAAGAGTTAAAAAATCTCCCTCACGCTAAGTTATTATATGAAATGGTTATGTATACGTGGCCTGACCACTGGGACTGTACTATAGCAGTTTTAAGAAAAAAAAAGAGGTGCATGCAGGGAACTGTAAGGCAAAATAGACCCCAAACTTTCATTCTCTGATTTACCACTATTTTACTATCATCAACATTACATATAAGAACTCAGAAGAAACATGTGGGTTCATCGGTAGTTTTGGACAGTAAATAAAATAGCTATATTTGAGTTACAGGTATTGTGATCCCTGCATCAGCACCACTGTAAAGAAAGAGTCAGTAAATATCTCTGCAATTAACCATTCCACATCAAACAATTCTGAACGAGTTTGTCTGCATCTCTACCATTTAATTTTACAGATTTTGTTTTTTTCAAATAGACTTGTTTCTGTAGTCAAACTGTTATCTACAGAAATGGGCAAAAGAAATTTTTTTTTAGCTATGCAATACTTTTCTGCTTAGCCAAGGGATGGCCCACCTGTCCACATCAGTTATACAAAGACATGACCAGTATGTGATAGGCTACTTCAGTGAGCAAACGTGAGTGAATGATCAGAGGTTTGTTTCACTGGTGCTCTACTATAAAATGCATATGGAAAAAGCACCTATATAAAATTCACATCAGCACAATACAGTATACTTGTTTTACAACATATTGTGCTATATGTGGATCACGTTATGTTTAGAATGTTTAGAAATAAGAAATGGAACAGAGAACACAACAAACAATATTTTCACACAATGAAGCATACTATTCAACAGTTTGTCAGCTGTAAACATTTGTCATGTCAGCTAATTGCTTTTTACACCAGAACACATGTTCAATGAGGCAAGTTAGATTCTATTTTAGGATAATCCAGGGCTAAATATAGGCTCTGTTTGTGCTAATGCTACAGTGGGTTACAGCCTGTCATTTAGTTAAAGATTTTCCCCTGTATTGGTACCTTATACTTTGCTGTCTAGCTACATTAAATGTTATCAAGTTAATTCAGTGCATCATGTTTTAGTAATGCAGGCCTAATATATGCAGAGGGGAATATTATTAACCATTGTTGTATTATTTTTTTCCTTAGCAGTTTGTCACCCTAATAAAATGAATGGCTCTAACTTGCCCACCCCTTTTTGAAAGTTCTGGCTACACCCTTGCAGCTCTATAAATTACAGTAGGTAAATTTCACAATGTTACTTGGTTGGACAGAAGTTACCACTAGCTGTTAGCTACATCAACCTTATAGCTAAAGAAGCAAACTTCAGACAACAAAGATTACTGGTTTACTGTATTTACAATAAGCAGAAATGAATGAGCTGAAATATGTGAGAGTCTATGGGGTACAGTGGTTGTGGTAGGGTGTGCAGAAATCATATTATTGATCCTCTCTCTACAGGTACATGTATGTGTGTGTGTGTGTGTGTGTGTGTGTGTGTGTGTGTGTGTGTGTGTGTGTGTGTTAGTGCTTGGCATTATCCTACCTGTGACAGAAGCCAATCCACCAGTTTGCTGGCTGGCAGCACTGACTTAAATGTCTTCAGGTGGTGATCTCGATCTCTGCATGGAGGAAAAAAAAAAAAAAAGACATGAGCATGCACACATACAAACCTCAGTGGAAACGCGCTACTCTCATTTTTATCTTTTTTTGCCTTCTTTCTTGTAGCAGAAAATGGTGATAAATCTATGCAGCACATAAAGCAGTTACTATTTTAAACCATTTAAAACTAGTTTGTTCAAATTTCCATTGTCTGAGTGTGAATGAGAATGAAAAGCAAGAGAGCGCGAGAGAGAGCGAGAGAGAGAGCGAGCGCGAGAGAAAGAGAGCAGTGTCCAAGAGAAAAAGAGAAAAAGAACAAGAAAGTGAGAGTGAGACAAAGAGAGACAGAGGAAAAGAAAGAGAGAAGAGAAAGGTTCAGAGTGATAATTAGAGAAGAGAAATAAGATAATTAGATAATATGAGAATTAGAAAAAGTGGAGGAGCGAAAGTGTGTATTTGAGACAGACTGACAGACAGACAGACAGACAGACAGACAGACAGACAGACAGACAGACAGACAGACAGACAGAGAGAGAGAGAGAGAGAGAGAGAGAGAGAGAGAGAGAGAGAGAGAGAGAGAGAGAGAGAGAGAGAGAGAGAAAAATGCAGCTCTAGACAGAAAGGCAGAAAGGTTGACGTGCTATGAACGGAAAGTTTGGGACGTTTCTGTATGCATGCTTGAATCTGTCCACACTGAATCTGAACACACAGACACAAAGGCTGGGGCGTTTTCCTCAATGATAAGCCACTAACAAAGCTGATTAATCCACTACTACACAGCCTTTATCACCAGCCCTCAGAGCCAGTCAAACAGGAAGTGCTAAAAGAAAACTACAGCGGAAAACACAGCACTGGGTTTAAAGAGGAAGACTGAAGACGAGCTGCTGTTGCAAACAAAGCAAAAACACAATAGAAGTAAACACCAAAAACAATACACTGCCAAACATCTGCAGGAGCAGCATCACCTCAGACCCACGTTGTAAACGTACCAAAACACTAGTTTAGCAGTGCTATACAGCAGAGATAAGGCACTGACACCTACTGTGTCTGGAGCTTACTGTCACGTGATGTGCACACTTTATAAGTGAAAGGACAGCGTATTCATTTCATTATAGAATACGTACCAACACATGTGTTGAAAAAAAGATTAACACTTTAAAAACATTTGATGATGTAAGCAATGAAAATGGACATGTTCAAATATCAACTGAACATTTTTTGCTTTTTATTTAACTTCAGTAGATAAAATGTTTGCTGATAAATGAAACAAAACAACAAACTAGTGGAAACGTTTCTAGCAGGAAAAATATAATACACAGTCACTTCATTTCTGTGCCATCGTCTTGGGAGAATACTAAAGGGGCACTCCAGTCAAAATGAAAACTGTAATCATCGCTTCATTTGCTGTAAACATGCCCACTTGCCTCATGCAGATGTGCCACAATAGTCCAAAGAGCGAGATTTCTGGGATTACATGCTCAAAAACCCACAGGCTCTTAGAGGCAGATACATGAGGGTGGGATTGCTCGCCAACACAGAAGGAAACCAGATAGCTAATGTTACTGCTAGAAAGCTAAATTTCATGTCCGTATTTATTAGACTCTACATGTGTGTTACACCATTGTTTTTTATTTTGCAGTGGATTCTCAAAGGTTGTTTGAGACATTGGTAAAATGCATATAATGCATGTTGGGTATGTAAGAGAGAACAATGATGGATATAAATGCAAAAAGGATACAACACTGGGTTGCAATGTTGTCTTACAAAATGCTACATGACACGGGCAAACTACACTGACAAATAAATATTAAACTGTAGTCTTAGGCCAGAACGTCCCTTTAACTGTGATCATGAAGAAAATCCGTACACTATCTAGCTAGACATGAAATTCTTCAAAGAAACTTGTAAAACACATTTTTTATATTGTTCCAAGTTAATTTGATGAAAACAAGCTGCCAGCAGCAGAATTCAGAGGGTTTTTTTTGTTTTTTTAAACTAAAGCTAAAACTACACACAGTCAGCCAGGCAGAGAGTGCTGATAAAGGTCCTGAGCATCCTAAGAATACCTGTGGTTTTACAATCATTCATGAGCAACATGGTGCAACAATGTCATGAATGGCCGTTCTTTCGCACAGTAAAGTGGCCTTTGTGAACTCTGGTCTTATCAGCAGAAGCCCTGCTGGATATTAGGGTAAGTCTTTGACAATGGACTGATGGGCGGTACTTACTTGATTACAGGAGTGAACAGACTGTGGAGGCGACAGTAGAGTCTCACACCCTGTAAAGAAACAAGAACACTGTCATTCTCACATACTGCACTTTCTCTTGATAGGCCAGCTAAAACATTTGGCTTTTGAAGTGAAATACAGTGCAAAAGTGATGTCCTATAGGTTTACACAGGGCACTGTAAGAAATTCTAATGCTGGCATTTCAGTGAGGAAATATTCTCCAACAGCTGTGATATTTTACTGTGCCACTGTCTGAATGTTAGGAGTACTAATGCATCTGTTTCCATTACCTTTTATGAAAGTTGAGCCCCTGGACACTGATACATGCATAATTAAAGCCAATGCTAGCCAGTAAGCTAATAGGTAAATAATGGTTTTATGCTCAAAGTCCTTTCTAAATATGTTAAAATACTTATTTACAACTCACACAGTGACTGTTTTAATGCTTGTGATTGTAAAAGACCAATTTTAACACATAATTCAATAACTTCTATCCCCTGTGAAAGTATACAGAGCAAAAATCTTTGTACCAAATGTTACTTTAAAGCAAAACTCACGAAAACAAAGAAACAAACCAAAATATAAAAACACACATAATGGTCCTTTAAAACGCTGGATTTTCAATTTAAATACACAAAAATACATATGTGAGAGACAAAAACACATGTATTATGTTAGAAAACTCTGCAAAATTACAACTTTGCAGAACAAGGGTAACTACATTCTTGAAAGTAAATCTTGCTACAATTAATTTAAGTACTGGACCATTTCTCTTGGTTCATTCATCAGGAAATACTCAAATAATGTAAAGGGCAGCTCATGTTTTGTGTGCAGGTGTAGTTTGAAGTAATACCTTCGATACGATATCCTCCATCTCGCTCCTTGCTTTATAGGTGCCATCATCATAGCGGAACCGATACAGCACCTGCTCATTCTTGAACTGGTGCTTATCCGACACTACAAAAAAGCCAAAAAACCTCTTACGCTGAGAACAACAGGGTCTCCTTTTATATCTGCTGCTCTAAATTTCCTTTGGGATCAATGAAGTATCTATCCATCTCTATCTATCTATCTATTCTGTTATTACACAAAAGGTTCAGGCATTTGTTGATTTGCTTTTAGTCCACCTACACCTTACAATGTAAGGCTCCTTTGAAAAACGAATACAAACACAACCATCATAAATCCATGCAAGTCAACGACACCTCAGTTTGACAGCAGTGTCAATGTGACTTTGCATTTCTCCTGTATCCCTGCCACCAGGGCCATTTACTGATGTTACGGCTTTGTTGTTTGACAAGAATAATTCTCTCCAATCCTGTTCGTAATAAGCTGCATTTCACAGAATTGAAAGAGCCGTAGCTCAACCCCACACATACGGACCAGTCCCCCTTTCCTGCTCAATAGCTGTCAGTGCAGGGGTATGTTATTATCCCTGGCTCAGGCTTGGGATAAGGTAAACACTTCATTTCATCCATTATTCATATCCATGTAGTTCTCCAGCACCACTCGCCCACTTGTTAGCACTGACAGCAAATCATATGATGTGCTCAGGTAGCAGTCAGAAAATACAAGCCAATACTTTGGGAGAGTCGGCAAATCTGTCAAATATTCTATTTTTCTTTTCTGTTTAGCTTTGAGTCTCAATCTCTGCTGTCAAACAGTCCAGAGAAAAGACTGATACAGCAACACGATCAAAATTTTATTTCAACCCTTGCAGTTGTCACTCACGATAACATTTAAATGTTTCAATATTTTTTTTAACAATAATTTAATAAAAAGTTAATAGCCTTTATATTTTGTCAATATTTTTATTATTGTTTATTCAAGTGAAAAGAAGGTCGGTAACTCAAACCTATCAATACGGGATGTTAATCGAATGTAAATATAATTATGAAAGTAATTACTGCTGTAATTACATAGTTAATAGCAGTGTCAAAATGAACTCATTAAAGCAATAAATTAACATTTTTTTAATCAGTGTTACTCTATCAATAGGTCCACCCTAAAGCCCTGCCACCCTCACGCTGTGTCAACTGTAGCCCAATATACAGCTTTTAGGTGGCAAGTTCCAAGTTAAACGGGTCTCTCGATTACAGTCATTTCCAGCTAACATAATGTTGTAAATTTGTTTATACTGAAGTACGTTGAGTCCCAGTATCATTTACAGGCAAAACACACTGCTGATACAGCAAATTCAGTTATTCGGCAGTTTATGCCCAACGGTGATCATGGATAACCTGACATACAGCAAACTAATACTAGTAGGAGGAATTGGTCATTGAAAATTAGCATGAATACATGCATTCTGATTAAGCTTATTTTTTCCACTGATACAGCCTATAACAAAATGCACATCTTTTAATAAAAATAAATTAGAGGAAATAAGACAAATGTAATTAACTGTTAATGTGTTAAGTACACAAAAGAATGAAATTAATTGAGAGAGAGAGAGATGGAAGTGGTAGAGAGCTGGAGAAAGAGAAAGCAGGGATTTCTCACCGTGGTGGATGAGGCCGTTCTCCAGCAGTGCTTGACCCAAATTGATGCCCTCCTCTGGTTTACTAATCTCGCCAGTCTCCAACAGCCAGGCTACAAACTCACTGATCACACACGATCACACACACACACACACACACACACATTCCACATTAGCCCCCCATAGAACACCACATATCCGACAACACCGATCAGACATAACATTATGACCACCTCCTTGTTTCCACGCTCATTGTCCATTTCATCAGCTCCACTTACTATATAGGTGTATACTTTGTTAGCCCCCTTTTACCCTGTTCTTCAGTGATCAGGACCCCCATGGACCCTCTCAGAGCAGGTACTATTTGGGTGGTGGATCATTCTCAGCACTGCAGTAACACTGATGTGGTGGTGGTGTGTTGGTGTGTGTTGCGCTGCTCTGAGTGGATCAGACACAGCCGTGTGGTTGGAGTTTGGAAACACCTCAGTGACTACACTTCAGAAGCAGGAAATGGGGGGACGCAACCCAAGATTGGGTAAAATGTATCATGAATATTTTATATAGTTAAAAGATTCAAGTTGAATGTGCTTCACACTTTTCTCCATTTTTTTTTATAAATAACAGCATGTCAACAATAACACGTCAAACCACATACTAAGTCTATTAGAGATCACTTAGAGAACAGCTCAACACAATTTCAGGCAGGTGTGTGATCACTAAGGCAAGTAATCTGATACTGCCTTGTCGGGTTTCAGCTTCTGTGACATTACATACGTTAGCCTCATGGCTCCAGGGCAAAACTCTAAAAATGAAACATGTTTTGGGTGACAGACATATGATGTAAGGAGGAAACTGTGTAAATTAGAGTTCTGTACAGCTATCGCTTTGAGATACTGCCACTTGTGGCCCAGCACTGGCACCTCACATTTTATGTATTTACAGAGTATCAGATAATACGAAAAGGTGTAGTTCTTAAACCTTCAGATCAAAGTGGCTTAACAGATCAAAGGCACCCAAAAGATCAAAGGTGCTGCAAGCTTTAACAGACTCAGCTAATTACATTCAGCTAATGATGTCATTATTGTTAATGACCGTTATATATCAAGATAAAAAAAATCGTATCTTTAATTGGTTATATTATTTAACTGGTTTAAACTGGTGTCTGCTTTTACTGAAAATAGAACAATATGGAAACCTCAGTGATGGCACAGTTCAGGGTTGGTGACAGCAGTCCTGGGGAGAATGTGAATAGGGCTCCAATATGTGTGAAAAAGAGTGTGCATTTGCCCAGAATAAATAATGTGAAAATTACTATAGCACTTTTAAGTAAATGTGAGAGATCGTGTCTGTGTGTGTGTGTGTGTGTGTGTGTGTGTGTGTGTGTGTGTGTGTGTGTATGTGTAGAATGTGAGACTGAATGATTGAGTGAGGGAGCAAGTCTTGCTTTACTAAAAGCCAATAAAAGACAGTCTTCCAGAGGTATGACAAATCAGACCTCCAGACTTATGAACTTGCCATTATTTTTCTTTAAAAAACTACTGAACTTTAAAAATGAGCTGATTTAATTGATTTTTAATTGGAGGACGAGCATCTTAATAGGGCTAACATGCTCAAACTACTCAAACACTCTATGACACAACAGGAGGAAACACACGTAGCTAATATCACCAAATCACAGAGTGCTAGTGTATGCCACTCTAGTCTAGATTTACTATAAGATTGCATTGGATTATTGACTTTTGAGGAATATGAGTTTTTGTTCAGACAGAGATGCTACACACTTGTTAAAAGCAGCAGTACTTACTATTCTACACACAACAATCACAGCCAAAGAAACTATGCAAAACTATTAGAAGCCTATTTAGTCACATAATTCAACATGAACTTGCATATAAAATTAAGTTGAATAAGTACTAAAGACATTCCAAGGATGCTTATTTTCTCTGTGTATAGTCATAACAACAAGATGGAAAAGAAAAAAATCTCTCTTAATGCATTTAATTGTGATTAACTGTGACAAAATACACAATTTACTAAGAATTTAGTGAGAGTCTTAACATTTTTAGACTTTTTCTGAGAATGTTAGTCTTAAAATTTTGAAGTTCTTGATTTCAGATGCACAATATTCATCAAATATTAGATGTGAACATAAGAGAAAGGTACAAATTCTGAAGCATGCCACCCAACCAATGAGGTCAACCGGTAATACCATTTCGAGAAGATGAGTTTTACAGGGGGAAGTAAGCTAATTCAATTTTACTAATGAATGTCTGCAATATTTTGGATCGATTCGCAAAGCTTTACGTAAGAAATCCTGGAAGTGGAAATGGCTAAACAAAATATCTAATTGCAATTGTTCTGACTAAAACTGTAACTGAAATTTAAAGTTGAATTATTGTCTATAAATTAATCTCTAGGCCTGTTTCTTTTTTAGCTAAAAAGACCAGGATATCCACAGTTTCCTGCTCTGGGTATCCCGCACAAGATTGCTGTTTGTTGGAGGCGTTTTTTCAAGCGCAGGGCATGGGAGGTTTGGTTGCTACTGATTGGTCTAACTCATCTACAGTCAGTTCACAAGCTCCATGTTAATAGATTAAATTTCTCCACTTAAAACTTCAAACAATCATTGACAATACAGATTAAGTACAAATGGAGCTCTTACATTTTGAAGCCTGTCATCTTTCAAGTTGTTATTTCAAAATAAAAACAATCTTACCGTCTACCTAGCAGCTTTTAAGTGCTTAGAAATTTACAGCCAACAGTCAACATGTTAAGAGTTGTAGACAGGAGGGAGTGTCCTCACTTCCCACAGGGTATGTTCAAACATTTAGAGACATGTTGGTCTGCATGGGATTAAAATATCCAGGGGTAACTTCTACGGTTTGTTTTATAAATGGTGACGGAATCTTTGCTGAAGTGATAGAATGCTGCACATAAATATTACCAACATGGCAGATTTGGATGGAGTTAACATTAGTAATAAACAAAACTATATGATATAAAATCCACTCATGCTTTAAACAATATGAGGCACTTCTATTGGGGTAGTTACAAAGCTATAATCGCGGACTGTCCTCCAGAACTGTCCCCATGGAGTCCTACTGACGTGAAGGGCACTGAGGCACATGGGAGAGGCCAATGAATCCAAAAGGAGAGAAAAAGACAGCAAGTCTGCTGTGCTTACGTAAGCTTTAATTCAGATTGGCAGGGGAGAGAGACAGGCATCCCTGGAGGGAATGAATTAGTGTTTATGTAACTCATTAATATTCGTCACAGCTAATGCACACATGCACACACATTTGTCTCATATGGGGGGCAAAGGCGTACGTGAGAGAAAATCTATATGCAGCTATTCGTCTGCATGTTTGAGTGGGAGACAGTGTAGAGGCAGATTACATATTTGTGGGTCAGAAACATACATTGAGGTTACAGTAGCTGTGTGTGTTTCTCTAAGACACCAAGTTTAGTTATGATATCATCACTGCTAATAAAAAACCTTGGTGAAAAAAACAATACTCATTCCTGTACATCACCAACAGAGAGAGAGAGAGAGAGAGAGAGAGAGAGAGAGAGAGAGAGAGAGAGAGAGAGATATAGAGAGAGAGAGAGAGAGAGAGAGAGAGAGAGAGAGAGAGAGAGAGAGAGCGCATCTATTTTAAAGAAACACAAAGAGACAGCAACAGTCTTTGTAACACAAAAAAGAAAGAATAAAATAGCACTATGAAAAAACATAGAAAGTCCATGTAAGAAACAAATAAAATAGAGTCTATGAAGCAGAGATAGAGTATATGAAACAAAAAGAGTATTCATGAAGCAGAGAGGGAGAGAGGGCGAGAGAGAGAGAGAGAGAGAGAGAGAGAGAGAGAGACAGAGAGAGAGAGCGAGCGAGAGAGAGTGTCTATGAAGCTGAGAGAGTGTGCAAAGAGAAAGCAAGTCTATGAAATGGAGAGAGAGAGAGAGAGAGAGAGAGAGAGAGAGAGAGAGAGAGATGGAAAGTCTATGCAATACATAGTGAGAGAAGGAGTCTATGAAAACAGTGAGAAAGAGTATGAAACAGAAGAAAAGAGTCTATGAGACAGAAGGAGAGTCTATGAGACAGAAGGAGAGTCTATGAAACAGAAGGAGAGTCTATGAAACAGAAGGAGAGTCTATGAAACAGAAGGAGAGTCTATGAAACAGAAGGAGAGTCTATGAGACAGAAGGAGAGTCTATGAGACAGAAGGAGAGTCTATGAAACAGAAGGAGAGTCTATGAAACAGGAAGTCTATGAAATACAGAAAGACTATGAAACAAATAGAGACAATAAAAGAGAAAGGAGTCTATGTAACACAGTCAGAGAGTCTATGAAACAGAAAGACTATGAAACAAGTAGAAAGAGACAATAAAAGAGAAAGGAGTCTATGAAACACAGAGAGACAGTCTAATCTGTGAAACTGAGAAGGAGAGTCTATGAAAAGGAGAAAGAAAGTGCATGAAAAGGAAAGCGTATTAAAGAGAGAGTTTATGAAACAGAGAGAAAGTCTACGAAACAGAGAGAGAATCTATAAAAGAGAGAGAGTGTTCATGAAGCAGAGTGATGGAAAGTCTATGCAACAGTGAGCCTACAGAGAAAAGACACATGAAATCTATCAAGTCACTGTGTACTACAATGCCTGCAGGAGCCCAGTGGGGGCCACTGATATTTCATAGTACTTTTCACAAACGCCAGACAATATTTTATACAAGTACCTGATGTAGTAGAATAAATCAATTCATGCATAACAAAACACATTTTATAATACACATTATAATAAAATAGAAACTAAAATGATAAAAGTGGATAAAGAGTTGTTTTGTATCTGTCAAACATCGAATGGATCAGCTCCCTTTGTGTTTTTTGGCTTAAATTCACTCCCTGAACTTAGGCAGAAGAAGGGAAGAATTTGTCTTTTTTTTTTTCCTCAGTCAGAGTAAAGGGGGAATTTTAATTGCTGTGAGGAATCTCAATCACACACAAACACACTTGAGAACAGAACACACACACAGAGTTTGGGAGTTTAATGGGTGCTGCACCACGTCCATTGTTCATTCATGTTGCTGAAAGACTGTGATTGCGAGAAAGTGAGTGAGAATGAGTACAGCAGAAAGAGTGAGAGAGAGTGAGAGTTAGTGAGAGAGACAGAGAGAGCAAGAGAACAAGAGAGCAAGCAAGAGCAAGAGAGAGCGAAAGAGAGAGAGAAAGCGAGCGAAAGAGAGAGGGAGAGAGAGCGAAAGAGAGAGGGAGAGAACTAGGGGGGAGAGAGAGACAGAGAGGAGGGCAGAGAGAGAGAGAGAGAAAGCGAGCGAGAGAGAAAGCGAAATGGGGAGAGCGAGCGAGCGAGATGGGGAGAGAGAGTAAGCAAGAGAGAGAGAGAGAGCGAGCAAGAGAGAGAGAGAGAGCGAGCAAGAGAGAGAGAGAGAGCGAGCAAGAGAGAGAGAGCGAGCGAGCAAGAGAGAGAGAGAGCGAGCGAGAGAGAGAGCGAGAGAGAGAGAGAGAGCGCGAGCGAGAGAGAGAGAGAGCAAGAGAGAGAGAGAGAGTAAGCAAGAGAGAGAGAGTGAGCAAGAGAGAGAGAGCAAGAGAGAGAGAGCAAGAGAGAGAGAGAGAGAGAGAGAGAGAGAGAGAGAGAGAGAGAGAGAGAGAGAGAGAGAGAGAGAGAGGGAGAGAGAGAGAGAGAGGGAGAGGGAGAGGGAGAGAGAGGGGTGACTAGCAGTACTGAATGGTGAATTTTCTCTAATGAAGGATGTTTGCTGGGAATGCCGGTGTCCGATGGGGTGCTTGGCACTGAGCTTGGGAAAGCATTTACAAGCATTGTATGTAAGTGTTCACTAAGGAGGCCTCTCAGATGTAAGCTGACATGCAAGAGACCATCATGAAGAGTTAAAGACCTTTAAAACGCAGACTGAAAAACATTACACTGCTGTTAAAAAACTTTCTCTATCATTTACTGTGAATGCTTTTAGATCTGTAAAACTGTAATAGAAAAAATCCTTACCAAAAACATTATCCAACATGCAAATCACCTTTGTGGAAAATGTGATTACCCCCTAGTTACTCCACAGACAAATGACCCAAATTCTACTGATAATGAGACTCAGCTGATTGAACACAGTTGGCTAGCTGTAGCAGTGCCGTGGATCAAACTCTCCACACTTAGAAAGCAGCCTCACTTATACTGAACCATGAATTCTGTTCTGTATCTGAGAATTCAAAAGGACAGTGGGCCTCATTCACCAACTCTCTTTGATAATAAATTTCTTCTTAAAACCCACTTGCGCAGTTTTTTCTGATATTCTGATATTATGTTCTCTTATAGGGGATTTATTCATAGGTAAGAACAGAATCTACACACACTCAATAGAACAAAAGTGTGAACAATTCTGCGGTTTAAGAACACGTCATGAATCTGACGTTGACTTTTTTTAGAACCTTTTTTCAAGAACACATTTAAGTACAAACTTAGGAAGATATTGGTGAATGAGGTCCAGTGTCCGTTCATCTATCCATGAGCTAAACCTGAAACATAACTGGGTTATACAGCAAGACAATAATCCAAGACAGAAAAATAAACCCATCGGAAACCTTAAAAGAAAAGAAACAAAGTCAATGTTTTGGAACAGCCTTGTCAAACTCCTGACTTGAACTCAATAGTGACGCTGTGGCAGGACCTCAAATGAATTGTTTATGTTCAATAACCTGCCAATATACCTGAAATAAAGCAGTTCTGCATACAAAAGTGGGCTCAAATTCCTCCACAATGATGTAAAAGGCTGATATCAAACGAAGTGATGAAGTGATGGTTGCAGTTAACGCTGCTAAAGGTCATGGAACAAGTAAATTTATTTTAAGGGTCAATTACTTTTCACATGGGTACTTCAAATGGCATATGCCTTTGCTTCCTGAATTAATTAAATAACAATAAAAAATATATTGTGTTTAAAAAGGTTCTCTTAGACATTGTTTAAAGATCTAAACGCTTTCAATGTCACAAATACGTAGAAATAGAAAAGGGGCAAATACTTTTTGCACTGTACATCCAGAGTGAGACAAATATCTGTTGGGAAGATGCAGATGCAACTAAAATTTTACTACAAACTAGCAGTTATCACCTGAAAACACACTCAAACTGTGTAGAAGTTGGACTTACTTTCCCAGGAAGCACTTGGGCACAATGCTGAGCTTCCTCCGTCTGTCTTTGATAAGATGGCGGCTCTTGGTCATCATCATATGGTACAGCTTCTCTCCTTTCTCTGCGATCATTACATAAGCATCCCGCTCCATTCCCAGCTTAAGACCTGCCACACACACACACACACATGCCACTTTATTAGGTACAGTTGCTTGTTTATTAGGTACTGTTCATTTGCTTGTTAACACAAATAGCTAATCAGCCAATCACAAGGCCGTAACTCAATGCATTGAGGCATGTAGAGGTGGTCAAGACAACTTTCTGAAGTGCAGACCGAGCATCAGAATGGGGAAGAAAGGTGATTTGAGTGACTTTGAACGTGGCGTGGTTGTTGGTGCCAGACGGGCTGGTCTGAGTATTTCAGAAACTGCTGATCTACTGGGATTTTCATGCTCAACCATCTCTAGGGTTCACAGAGAACGGTCCGAAAAAGAGGAAATATCCAGTGAGCGGTCAGTTGTGTGAATTAAAATGCCTTGTTGATGTGAGAGGTCAGAGGAGAATGGGCAGACTGGTTCCAGATGATAGAAAGACAACAGGAACTCAAATAACCAACCGAAATCTCTGAGGAGCGTTTCCTACACCTTGTTGAAAGTGTGGCACGAAGAATTAAGGCAGTTCTGAAGGCAAAAGGGGGTCCAACAATTTACTGTACCTAATAAAGTGGCTGGTGAGTGTAATATATACGTATGTATGAATGGTTCTCAGCCTTATACAAGACAAGACAGTATTGTTTTATGGTAAAGATTGACAGACCTATTTTGCCAAAACACATTAAAAGACCACTAATTACTAATTTTCTAACTAATTTTCTTCCCTATTTTTTCCATGATATATGCTGTTGGGAGTGGGCTTTACACACACACACACACACACACACACAAAAATGTCGATTCTATATTCTGATTAATACCACTTTAATTAGAGAAAGTGTTTTCCATAATACGTCAGCTTTTATTCTTTTCAAAAACTTGTAAAATCCAAAATTGTTACACATGGATCTACAATATTTCAGAATTAAACTCTTTATCTGTAGTTCATGAACTGAGACATGTTGGCTACAAACAGCAGCTCAGCTACAACAATCATCTTGAATCCTGAACTCTTAAGTAAATCACTGTGGTAGGTAACTGTACTACATACACTGTCTAAAACCACTTGAATAAGTCTATTTGAGATTACGTAACCTGATGCAGTTTGAAGAAACCATTTGATGCGCAGTTTTTGTAAATGTTAATGTGGCTAACAAGCCATTACTTGTTAGCTACATTAGCCTTACAGCACAAGTGCAAAGCTAAAGAGGCAAACCTAAGACACCAAACATGTTATGTACAATTTGTGCAAATGTTCTTTTTTCGCATACTGTCCCTTTAAAGCAGATGCATGATGGTCTGCTACAAATTCCACAAGCAGCTGAACTTTATTAAATTGATAATTGGACAAGATTATTGGTAAGATCATAATTTATCTCCTGTTGTGGTATATGCTGTGATTTTTCGCTCTCTCTCGCTTGCCTCTCTCGCTTGCTCGCTCGCTCTCGCTCACTCTCGGGTGAATGATGATAACCACAGGCCTCAAGAGCCAAAAGCCTCAAGGAATAAAACATTCTCTATCTCTCTACACACACACGCACACCCACCTGGGTTCCCTGTCCCCCAAGTGGATGTGGTGTCATGTGCTATCGTGTGGCATCAAGAAGGAACAATGGTTTAGCAGAATACATTAACAATGCGCTGTTAGCATGAGCTTGATGCTAAATATAGCTAGCGCATGCTAGAAAACAAAATTGTTAAAGGCACCAGAGAATAAGCACAAAGCTGTCATAAGGAACAATCAGTTAAAGAATTTGAAGATCTACAAAATAAAGACTGTCAACTTGACTGCTAACTTGCCCCGTGGCTATACTTGATCCAGGCCAAAGACGGGGAAATAAGTAGAAACCAGACAGCAGCAGCACATAGCTGGGGCTGAGCAAGCAAGAGAGAGAGAGGAAGCAGCTATTTACTTCACATTTGTTCAGGTAGGGTAAGGGCCATTCTTGTTTTCAGTATCCTGTGTGGTTAACAGTGTTGCCAGTAGTCAGTGAATTGGTGTTGCTGAAGCCAGTATTACAGGCCTTGTTACCACGGTGCAAAAAGGGCTGAAGGAACTAACAGCCAAAAATTTACCGCTCAATATCTGTGTTAAGGTGCATCAGCAGCAAGAGCTGCAAGCTAAGCAGCCACATGTTCATTACCAGAAACTGGCCTAGCATCCGGCTACTAGCACAAAACATGATGGTCAGCAGACAGAGATAAAATAAAAATAGAATCACAGATTATCAGCATGCATGTGCAACATGCTGGCTCTAAAACCACGACAGACACTTATCAATCTACACTTTAAAGCAACAGTTTAGCTCCCCCTTATGAAACCTATATTTTGTCTATACTTTTGTTGATTAAAATACATAGCACTGTGTTATACAGTGCAGGAAACCAAATAGGAAAGCCTATTGAAAATTTACGAACAACAAGACCATTTGAAGCAAGTATGTGATGATTTAGGCATGCAGTTTACAATGCTAATTGGTCAGCTTCCATTATTGGTTAGTTTCCATTAGGCAAAAATTAAAGAAGCAAACTTCATACACCAAAAATGTCCTGACTGACTATTTTTGGACTCATTGTGTATTTTTTTCCTCTCTGTTTTTGGATTTTTGTGCATGGCCAATTTCACCTGCTAGCTAGGTCTCCTTCATCACACAATGCCATGAAGCTCAGAGGGTGATGGTTAGTACACACTTCCTCTGAGAAAAGTGAAGCCTGCCAATGCATCTTTTAAAACTGCCCCAAATGCAACTTTGCAACATCTTTGGACAGCTCAATACACCTGAAGGAGAAAACTAACTGTCAGCTAAGAGACACCCACATGGTTCACATCGTGCTGAGAGAGCATG
Organism: Pygocentrus nattereri; assembly: GCF_015220715.1. NCBI lineage: Eukaryota > Metazoa > Chordata > Actinopteri > Characiformes > Serrasalmidae > Pygocentrus > Pygocentrus nattereri. Next base: position 18,389,593 of record NC_051238.1, on the reverse strand, counting down.
GAGAACTGAACTCCTGGCCACAGATGTCTGAGGAATCACTGGGGATTACCTCGCAACTATAGGGAAATTGCTCATTGGAGGTCCATACGAGCTGCGTTTCAAAGCCTAGGCTGCATTTCTTGGCTTCTACGTCACTATAAGCTATTCCTTTTGTAGTACCCTTCGGATGCCGAGAAATAAGTCCTTCTTTTGTGAGACATTAAAGGACAAAGGTAGCGTTTGTAATGAAATGTAATGAAGTGCAAATTTTAATTTTAGCATTTTTAAAAATAAGATTTCAACACTGCATCGTTCACGTCAGTAAGCTGTGATGTATCAGCACAGTCTACTCAGACCATCTCAAATGCGCATGAGTAAACACTGAAGAAGAGCCTTTGGCCTAGGTGCTAGGAAGGTCTCCCTATACCTTGACTGCAGCCTCAGCTTTGAGAACTGAGCTATGGTGTTTGTGATTTTTCACCAAATACCAGCTGGTATGACTCTGCAATATGCTTCCACAAGGAGCTCCCATCTCCCCCACAGCAGCTGACCTAAACAAAAAGCGGCTTGAGGAGGTGGTAGAGACACAGTTACCCCTCTACATCTGTCGCACACTCACTCAAATCACTATAAAGCACCATAAAGCAGCAAATCTTTGCTATGTCACTGTTACATAGTAAAATAAAAAGTAAGACTTTTGCTAATGTAATATGACCTTTAGCTGACCCCACCAGGCCCTTTTTCCAGCAAAGTAAGCCTTTGTGTTCATTCACAAGAAGTGCTACTGTATCTAAAAAGTAGCTGTTTCAATCTGTGCTAGCCAACATTCCAAAGCGTGAGTGGCCCAGTTCCACATCATTAAGGTCTATGGCTTGCAAGTATGGAATTCTCGTGCTTGGATCTGTTCCTTAAGATGTCTTGTCAGCACAAATCTTTCAAGCAACACACGCCAACAAGCGACAGATGCTGATCCACATAATTGCATTAACTTAGTGCTTCCTTGGGCTAAAGTGTCACTGGGTTGATTATAATTGAATATGAGGCTCTAGAACAGACTGTCAAAATAAGGTAGCACTTTAGCATGTCAAGCTAAGCTTCAAGCGGAACATGTAATTAACAGCCATGTCTGAAAGCCACAGAGGTTTGAGGCCTCAGACAGAAAAAGAGAGGGAGAGGCGTGACTGATAGGGCACCTGTTGGACTGGGCTCGATTTCAAACGGCCGAAACATGATCCATACCATTAAAAAAACTCTACGCCAAAGCAAAACGCAATGTCCAGCCTTAAGGCTTAAAGCTTAAATGATCATGCTTAAACTGAGAGCTTTGGATGCTTAGACTGGTCAGAACTTTGATTTAGAAACCAATAGTTTCTGATATACTGAATTGATAGTGTTTTGTCCTGTGTTCTATAGCTCTGATGACATTCAGAATCAGTGCACTCTCATCAAACAAAAACAAGAACAGGTGGCCAATGTAAGACAGGTGTTCTAAATCCTCCATGGAAAACAACAGAGCTATCCATAAAGTCATGATAGAAGAGACCAACATAGAGAAAAAAAGGATACATAAGACACCACAAATGGTCTTTTAATCTAATAAATAAAAAAAAAACGTATTACAACTGCACACACATCAGTAATCAGTTAATCTAGCTATTCAATTTGCGATAAACCAAATTACTTGGCTTTTTCATGCTTATTTTTAGTTTTTCCTCTATAAACTAATTTAGTTAAGAGATATTGATCATACTGAATGCAATACTGATTAAAATTCTGGATGTGTAAGACCATGTCCAACAATGACTCACAGACTTTTTTGTCATATATAAAAACATGCACATTTGTGAGGTGGAATGATAGTGCATGAAGTTATCTTTGGGGTTAATAAACTAGTGTTAGCTGGTGTTGCTAACTAACTGCAAAAAGCTATATACTAGAGATTGGAATGATCTGTATCAGGTATCAGTTTTAGGCTGGGATGTAAATAATAACAGATTAACCACTAGTTAACAAATACATAAATGTTCAACCCATGCTTTTGGTTAAAAAGTTAATTTAATTTACAACGAACAACTGACAGCTGAACTGTGTTTTCATTTAACTATTTTGGAATTGTTTGCATGAGAGGACAGGAGCACAACTTGTTCCAATAGTCCTGCTTAGGGATGTGCAACTCCAAGGTTTCTGGAGTCAACTATTGACTCTGGCCACTGGAGGCGTTGAAGAGGTCAACTTGACTCCACTTAATTTTAAATGATAGAGACAGAGCTGTTGATAAAGTGATAATGCAGAGAAAATGCTAGAAATTACTCTTTTTTTCTTTCTTTTTTTTATGATTCATCACAATTATCGGAAAATAAAGTGGTACCATGCAATCTCTACAATCTACTGTCACTGGCTAGCATTACTCAAAAATATGAAAATACTGTCAAAAATGTAATATATTTTATGTAGGTGCATTAGCAGTAACCTGTCCAGGATGTATCCTGCTTTCTGCCCGATGACCGCTGGGATAGGCTCCAGCACCCCCCACGACCCAGAGGGAGAAGCGGCTTAGGAGGGGTGTGTGTGTGTGTGTGTGCGCGCGCTATAGCAGTAGGACTGAAAATTTGTTGTTTTTATGTAGGAAACAACTTGAAAGATTGCAATTTTCAATTTTAAGGACAGCCTACATTATCAACAACATTACCTTATTAAATTTTAAGTGGAAAAATTTAACCTAATAAGAGTGCTCATGAACTGCCTGTAGAAGAGTGAGACCAATCAAAAACAACAGTGATATCATAACAACAACTAATTGCCAGTTTGGCTGGGGAAAAAAAATGATACACTGGTCTTCTATGCCAAAATAACTGGTCTGGATCTTAATAATTACCGAAAATAATCACAACTTAAAATTTTGTTGTAATATTATCAGAAAAATTGCAATTAAACATTTTCCCTAAATCGTTCAGCCTTAATTAACTATATTTGTATTTCTAAAAGCAATTCTTCTGTCTTTTTATTACCAGATGTTTCCTCAGAGAAATCCACCAAAATAATCTGTAACTGTCTGAAAACTGGAAATATGTTTTTTGCGGAAAGAACATCAGAATATATATTAGAGGACGAAACAACAGCATTCAAATATCTGAGATAGCAAAGATATCATGAACTACTAAAGCCAGTAAACAAGATGAAACCACTTACTTTCTCGTTGTTCACGCTCTTTCAAAATGGCGTCCAGCCATTTCTGCTTGTCTTCGGCATTCTTGGCCATGCAAACAAACCACTTGTTTTTGGCTGTGTTGTGAATCTTCCAGCCATTGGTCACAGTGTAGTTGTTACTGTGGTAGTCCGCTGGAAGAACAGGAAAAATAAATAAATAAACAATCAACCAGGTTGAAAACCAGTAAGTTCCATCATGCACCCTTAACATGCACCATCTAGAGTAGTAACAGCAGATACACGTGACAAATCGACTCCATGATCTTAACTGAATGACATGAGCCTGCATTAAAAAAGAAAGAGATAAATCAACACCAAAGCAGCACCAATTTTCTCTTCCACAAATGAAGCGATATGAAATCTACATATGGAAACGATAACAGAATGACTAAAAATGGCATGACTACAAGTAGGCCTACAGAAAAAAGGCTTTTCTTTCCAATTTGGAGGCATGAAAAATAACCCCATTAAAGGGAGATATCGGGAACAGCGCCTCTTTAAATAACTTGACAGTCATTAAACAGTGTGTCTGTGAGAGCCCATGTATAGTAAAGGCTTCAGCCCTCAAGCCACAGTCCATTTTTATCCCTCATTTGACATTAGGTGAATGAGGTGGAATGGGATGAATAAAGAATGAGGCAGTGTAATGGGTTGCTGGCTTAATGTTAAGATGGTAGTAATAGATGTAAAAACACTAAGAGGTCTGAGCTGGGGCTTTTAGCCAGTATGGTCAGATGGGAGACAGCTGACCACTAGTGTGCTGGGTGTAGTAGAGGCTAACGGATACTTTGCTGTTACTGTGGCCTGATAAGGGTGTAATTGGAGTAATCAAAGGTGAGTGAAGTGAGCCAAAGATCTGCCAACCTTTGTGCATCTGACCTTGGAATTTCCAAAGCATTGCTCTGTTATTATTAGAATTGCTATAAAGTGCTATACATACACATATATACATATGTATATGCATATATGTGTGTATATATATATATATATATATATATATATATATATATATATATATATATATATATATATATATATATATATACACACATACACATATATATATATATATACACATATACACACACACACACACACACACACACACACACACACACACACACACACAGAGTGTACAGAGTACAAGTAGGTGAAATTAAGTAGTCATCCTGCCACTTAAGGTGTACTGAAAGCGAGAAAAAGAGCCGTTAGCTCAGCAGCAGTCTCAGTTTTTAGAGATTTTAAACGGCTGAACCACACCCTGCATGTGGCTTTAACGCACTACCGTATAAGAGGTGTGAAACAAGGGGCATCTGTGTCTCAAAACAGATCATAATCTCCGCTTGAAACTTCACACCAATCTCTATATAGCTTCCAGACTTCTTTTTCATGCTGAGTTTGTGGTTGTTGTTCTTTAAAGCAGCATGTCCGTAAACAGAAGAGACATCGGAATGTTTTGGCTTTCGTAGGAGACAAAGCACTGCAAGAGCATGTAGACTAAAGAGGCTGATATGGGTGTGAAGCTTTAGAGACAGTAAACATTATATTAACAGCCTCCAAAGTGCGTAAATTCACCGATATAGTAAATTTTCACTATTTAAATAATTAGCAATACGGCCAACCACTCAAACAGCCAAATGATGGGCCACAGTTAATAATTTTATATTTACAAACTGCACCTAAATGGTAACTCTACCTGATAAAATAGCCAATGAGTTTAGATATAAGATCAACAACTCAGTTTGGCTTACCTTATGAGGCATTCTATCAATTTTTCAAAAAGTTTGCATAATTCAATGGTTGAAATATAAACAGTCATTCAGAGTGGTTTGATGTGAGACGCTCTATTCTAGAGAACCTTATCGAATTGTTCTTAGCACTGGTGAGGGGAACCACAAATCTGAAGAGTTTAAAGCCTCTTAAAACTACTTCACGCAAAGCCATTATACAAAATGGTTACAAATATTCTGCCTGATGCGTTGTTTTGGTATTGTTCTGACAAAGTTTTGGGCTAAAATGTGCTTTTTTTAAACTAAAAATTTTTTTTTTATTTTTCCTGAGGTTTGTGAACAAGTTGGAATGGACAAAATGCACCAGCCAACAGCAACACTACATTTTAAAAAAAGGGCTATAAAAATTTGGTTATTTTCTGGGGTAAAAAAAAAAAAAGTAATAAAATAATGACAATGCAATGTGCTGCAATCCATTCAGCTACTTCATGTGCAGTTTATTCAGTTACTATACATGGGTGGCTGTGGTTTACAAGCCCTCTAAACTGGTCTAAATCGTCTTTATCTTTTTAAAAGTGTTGTATTACAGTAAATGCAATTGTTCAGTGTTACTATGTATGAAACTAAAAGTAAAAACCCCAATAATAATTTTCAAAAAAGCAAGACAACATTCACATATCATCATATTGCCCACCCTGGTTTAGCTGCTGTGAAAGCTCTATACTGTACTAATGGTCATAATTTGACTCTAGAGCATAAGTACAGAGGTATGCAGGTGAAGATACTTACCCGTCCCATCTTCCACATTCTCCACCTCCATCACTTCTGTGTTGATTCGGCCACGGAAGACATACAGAGGCCCGTTAATGGACTTCGTCCGTTTGGTGGACTTCTTCCCTGAGACTCTGAACATTTAAGAAGAAAACTTACATACTGAGTGAAAAGTTGTTCCTCAATTACTCAAATAATATAAAAGCCCAGAAACTTACATGAAGGATTAAAAATGAAACAGTACACATTTTAACCATTAATAGCTGCAGTTATTGCTGATGATAACAAAAGCAGATAGAAACAAAGTGCATGTGGTTAACTTTCAATTACTATGAAATTTGTGCTGGAAAGCAGAAAAGGAGATATTTCTTTATGACTTCACTTCGATAAAGCCACTGTTAAGTGTACAGACTTATTTTGTGGAGATAATTTTTTTGTTTTGCCAAAAAAAAAATAGTTTTGTCATTTGTTTAAACAAATGAACCAAGTTGAAACTGTTGATATGAAGCTGTCAAAACAGAATGTAAATCAAATGTAACTGTAACAGTCAATAATTATTTAAATATGATTAAGTAGTAAATTAAAAAAAAAAAACATCTAAGGGCTAATTTTAATTACAGTATCTCCATACACTAGCACCAGTAAATATTAGCAACTCAGGCACTGTGTAGAAGTAGGAGTAATGTAGACTGCATGGTTGACCAACCTGGACTTCCGCTTGCAGTACACCAGCAGGTTGTCAAACAGGAAGAACACTCTCTCCTGGATGTTTCCTGCGGAGATCTTCAGCAGGTTCCCATGAAGGAGCAGCTCAGTACATATATCCGTTAGATTCGTTCCCTGGTAAAAAAAAAAAAGGAAATAATAAGAGGTAAGCTGTCTGGATAACACTGACTTTTCTGAGAAGTAAATTAGACATTCACTCTGCCTATAAGCTTATTTGAAGTGATTCAAAGCCACCATGACACATGACATTTCATTAGTAATGCAACATAACTTGTTCCCCTGAGGAAATGAGAGGACAGAAATCTGACGGGAATCTCTCCACATGCCAGCAAAATAGCAAAGATGCTATTTAAACTGTTAATATCTTTTGATATCAGTGATGCGTGTAATTACCTGCTTATTAACAGAAAGCACAGGCTTGCTTTTCTACAAAGTGCCCTTCTTTGAAAAGGACTGATTTCATTAATAAAGAAATCAAAGCCAAAGTCTTTTTTATTTCCGTCTCTACCTTTCTTCAAACGCCTGCCAGCCTGAGTCCTGCAGGAACCAAAAATGCTCAGACTTGTTTGATGTCAAGGAGTCAGATGTATGCAATGATCTGGACCGTCAATAATTGATTTCATCCGGTCTGAGCATTCCAGACGTAGTCCTACGCAGGATGCGAGTGTCCATGCTTTGCAGGAGTATAGTGTGCAAATTCCATTTTGCTGCTTAATCAATGGTGTGACCAAACTGGTCGATTAGAGCACTGGCAGTGTGTTTTCTTCCTATTCTGTACTCTCTGTGCATTAGAGGTGATTTACGTTACACTGCATGCATTCTACCTGCTTATGCAGAATTTTCTGCCAGCAGACATCTGCTGGACATACTGGATCCATTCAACTCCATTTAAACCTACATAAATTATACAGGACCATGCACTTCACTGTACTGCATTTGGAGGTACAGCAAGCACTATATTCCATTTCAGCAATACTGGCATTACTTGTAAAGGCAAAGTGGGATATAAATACAGCATATTATATCATAGAGGATAGCCAAAGATGATAGATGGGAAAGAAGCTCTGGCTTTTGTATTGGTTTCCCATATATATATATATATATATAAAACTTTACAGTTCATCTAAATCATTGGTATAGAAAATGCCTTACTGGTAGACTAAGTCTAAATGCTTATTAATAACCCATTGTTTTAACAGAAAAGTTAATAAAATACAGCATACATAATATTTAACATCATAAAGTAAATTGCAGTTCCCTACCAATTACCTTTGCCAACATGACAATTACATTTGAAGCATCGTCGCCAAGTTATGTGTAAAATATAAACATTATCCGAATACACTGGCCTATTATACAGACCTTGCTGCTATTATATCTTATGGCAATTTTACTTGTATTCTGTCAGCTAGCATACTCAAAGTTTCTAAACCACAGCAAGGTCAGTAGATGGTAAAACTTTGGTCTCAAATTATTGGAGTGGTCCAGGGGAAGGGGTCTAATTTGGATCAAGTTAACCCTCCCAGCATGCTCAAAAAGTGAATATTATTCATCCTTTATTGTTAATCTTTCCATTGTTGTTACTGTTTTGCTGTTGGGCTCCCTGCATTGTTTGCGGTTTCCAGGTTGTATGCTTATCATCTTACTGTAGAGTAGAGTTTCTCTTATAGCTGAATGTTAAATAATACGTGCATAATAAAGCTTGTTGGTTCACCATACTCTCTCAGCTGGTGTCCACCTTAAATTCATTGCCTGCCACATCACTTGTTATATGTAAAATCTAAATCATTCTCTGACATTGTTAGGAAAAGCCATAAATGCCATCTAGCTGTCATTAAGCCAGTGCCTCACAGAGAGCTGCCCAACACATGGGCACAGATATATACATCCACCAAGCACTTTATTAGGAACACTACACTAATTCTTGCAAACATTCCTTCGAGATTCTGCTCCATGTTGACAGGATTTCAACCTGCAATTCCTACAGATTTTTCAGGTGTTCAATCTCCTGTTCAACCACATCCCAAAGGTGTTCTACTGGATTCAGATCTAGTTACTGGGAAGGCCACTGAAGAACACTAAACTCATTATCATGTTCATAAAACCAGTTTGAGACAACTTTTGTTTTGTGGCATGGTGAATTATTATGGTGGAAGAAACCATTAGAAGATAAATTGTTGCCATGAAAAGATGCATACGGTCAGTAACAATACTAAGCTTGTCAATAGGCTGTGGCATTCAAGCGATGATTGACTATGCCTAAAAAAACATTCCCCACACCATTACACCAGCCTGGACTGTTGACAAAAGGTAGGTTTGGGTCCATGGATTCGGGCTGTTAGTGCAAAATTCTAACGTTACTGTCTGTGTGCCTCAGCAGGTATCAAGATTCATCAGACCAGGCTACATTTCTCCAGTTTCGACCATTTGTCCAGTTTTTGCTAAGCCTGTGGCCACTGGAGCCTCAGCTTTCTGCTCCTTACTGACAGAAATGGAACCTGATGTGATCTGCTGCTGTAGCTCATCCACCTTCATCGACTCATGTGCAGTCTGAGATGCATTTGTGCTCAACACAGGTAATGCAGCCTGTCTATCAGCTTGAACTAGTCTGTCCAATCTCTGTAGACTTCTCTCATCAACAAGGCATTTCCATCTGCAGAACTGCCACTGACTAGATGTTTTTTAATGCATCACTATGAGTAAACTCTAAAGACTGTTGGGCGTAAAAATCTTGGGAGATCAGCAGTTAAAGAAATATTTAAACCAGCCCATCTGGCATCAACAATCACGCCACAGTCAAAATCACTGTGCTTACATGTTTCCCCCCATTCTGATGGTTGATGTGAACATTACCTAAAGCTGCTGGCCCATATTTGCATGATTTTATGCACTGCATTAGCCACATGAATGGCTAATTAGACATTGCATGAATGAGTAGGTTTACAGGTGTTCCTAACAAAGTGCTTGGATAGTGTATTTACCACAAAGCTGCTTTTCTGTCAAAATAAACCAAGAAACCATGTGTATATATTGCATTAGTGCCTCTATATATCAGAGGCAAATGGCTAAACACCAGATCAATCCTGTAATATGAGCATCTCCCCTTTCAAACAAATAGAAGGAGTTGAAATTGCCCATAGTTCTTATCAATATGGTGTGTGTTTAGTGTGTGTAGTTTCCAAACCTGGTCCTGGAGCAGCACATGTTTTTTCCCCTGATCCAACAAATAAGTTAGTTAACAAGCCCTTACTGAGCTGGAAGTGGGTGTGGTACAGAAGGAAAACAATGAAATGTGAAAGACAGCTAGCTACTCCAGGACCAGGGTTGGGAACTAGTGAAATAGAGAGACTTTTGAATGAAGTCATAAAAGCATAGAAACTAAACCAATCAAGCACTTGGTCTAACTCTTGCATGCACTCAAAACATCCAGTTAGCATTCCTGTTGCCAGCATGGCATAGGGCTCAGGGTGGGCTGGGGTGAGGAAACCCTGGCACGCAGGGGCTGGAGCCGAGAATAAAGGGACTCTGTTGAGAGGTGACTGAGAGCAGTGAATGGAGAAATACTGAGCTACTGTGAATGCCACTCTGCTGTAGGAAATAACACACCATGCATGGCCACTGAGGAAGAGAAATGTCTGTCAGAACCCTAAAATCAGAGGGAGAGCGCAAGTGAGAAAGAATGGAGTGAGGGAGAAAAAAAAATAAAAATAGGAGCAACACAAAGAGACCACATTGGAGCAAGAAAGAGTGACAGAGAAAGAGAATTAGAGAAGAGGAAAGGTTGAAGTTGCAGAGGGAGAGAGAAAAGTGAGAGAAAAACAGAGACAGAAAAAAGAGAAAGCGTGGAATTAGAGACACACTAACAGGGAGAGACAGACGCAGAGAGAATTAGACCATGAAAGAGTGAAATCTGTAATTCTCTATAAATCTTTTGCATATACTCTTCACTGTCTCTCTCTAACTCTTTCTAACTCACCTTTCCTTTTTCTCTCTCTCTGTAACTTATGGAATTCAAGAGAGAATTACAGATATGAGTGAGAGAGAAAGTAAAACAGAGAGAGAGAGAGAGAGAGAAACAGAGAGGGTGAGAGAACATGGCATACAGTAGCATTTTCTAATGAACCTGTTTATCTCCTAGGTAACGAGGTTGGGACTTCTTTGCATTATCACTTCCTTTTTCTCCTTGTTTTAAAAGTACAGCAAATGTCACCATGGATTCTGCCTGCGTCATCAAGGCTCTACTCAGGAAATGTATGAGAGCTGCATACTTAAATATCACTCAAATATACGAACTACCACATACAAACAGCCTGCCGACCAAACTCTGACCTCGTGGTTGCTAACGCAGCACATGTGTGTATGCGGTGTCGCATCCTGTGCTGTTATGTGTAATTATCAGAGCAACAATCACTCAGAAAAGACATCAACAGCATGTACTGTCCCTCACCTCCCAGCCCTCTATGTGTGACTGTAGCTGCTCCAGAGCCTCCAGTTTCTCCATTTGCCTCTTGGTTTCATTGATGTTGGAGCACACTTCCTTCATGGCCTGCAGTGCCTCCTCCACGGTGGGGTAATCCACATGCTTCTTAGGAGTCCTCTTCAACAGCTCCTGTAGCAGAACTAAGCTTAGTGCACTGGAACATTACTCACTGAGTTCTGTGTATTCTGTATCCTCATCAAATCACAGTTACAGATAACACAACAAAGCAGATTTAAAATGATTTCACTCCTCCTTTTCACTGTGTACTTTAGATACTGCAGTCAGTCCTCACTGTGAAAGTCCAAATGAACACAAAGAAAGACTAAAAGAAGTAAATAATGGTATTATGCACTTGTTTATCATTGTCTATTTGCACACTGTTGGTATTACATAACAGAACAAGAGCATTTTGTCACATATGCCAGTGTAATGATCATACACTCTAAAGCTGTTCACTGTTATTCAGTAATGGTAATATTTAATATTGATGTTCAGATATTGAGTTTTGTTGTGTTTAGCACCACTTTTCATATGTCAGTGCCGAAGACAAAATACAAACATTGTTCCTACTCCTAATGTACTTTACCATTGCCAAAGCAACTTGACTATCTCACGTGACAAAGCTTGGTTTGGTATTTATAGTCATTTGCTGGTCTTATTAAATCAATTCAGTGTGCAGCAGTGTGCAGAAGTGTTAGCTTGCATGCAGCAAAATTCATATTTTGGCTCCTTAAACAACCTCATAATATAAATGTACATAAATGTAAATAAATGTACATAGGATTAAACCTATGTATAGAGTTTAGAACCATTTTGTTTGCCAAAGGGTGTGATAGGGTATAAAAATCACACTAATTTTTGCAGGCTTGGACCCTTGAAACGGTGTGAACATGTATGTACACAGGTTTATCATGCAAACTAGGTGCAGTCCTGGCCACTAGCCGCTTGCTCAAAAGGCATATAGTTTAAAAAAAATAAATAAATAAATAATTGAGCAGTTATCAAGCTAGAGACAAACAGAAAATCAAACTTCACTAACAAAGAGGTTGTGGAGATCTTTCCTACCTAAACATTTTACAGGAGGTTTATTCACCCACGGCTAACAAAACAGAGTTTAAGAAAAGTTTAGCATGGATTGCACATGCAAATTGCAGCCACACGACTGCATATTTAGTGCTGTACCTTCTCACACACTGGCACATCTGGTTCTGAGGGTTTGAACAGTTTTCATTCTGATGGCAAATGTGTTTTTCAAGCACGTCTGTGAGGCTCATGCCTCTGTATAATTGTCTAACAACATATCAACACAAAACCAGGTGCCATGAGCCGCTCACACTTAAAATCAAGACAAATATGTACGTCAGCTGCACATGTTTTGCTTTTTACTATGCACACAACCCAATGCTCCAGTTTCTGAACTGAACTTGGTTATACTTTATTTTAAGAGGCCCCTATAGATTATCTAAAGATGCCTTCAGAACTGTCTAGTGAAATGTATGGGTTAGATTTACTAGAACCTATTACATTAACCTTAAAATTCTGTTCCATATATGAACACTAGTTATGGTCAAAGTGAGCATCTTCAAAGTATCTACAGTGGAGATTCAAAAAGTGTTACCCTGTATTCTGTATTCACAGGTTTTGAAAACCATTGCACTATTCATGGAATAACATTTGGCTATTATGTTGCTAGAGCCCACATTTACAGCTTAAACATGCACCAAGCGCTCCTTACTTGTGGTAAAATCGTGTAATGCAGGGCCTCTTGTGGCTCATTGCTTTATTTTGTGCAACGTTTAAAATGCTTACAAAGTATATAATTATGGTTACCACTCCAAATGTGTGGGTGGAGAGTGCACACATTGGTTGGCATATACACATAAGAACAGCTGTTTGTGTAAATGTATCTTCTACAATAGAAAAATGAATGTAAGAAATGCTAAGTTACCTTTAGCAGTAGAGGATACTTGCAGATCCTCTGGATAGGGGAAAGCAGGTAGCCCTCAAGAGGAACATCTGTGCTCTTCTTTCCTCCTAGCAGCATGCAGTGCTTAAACAGATAAATCACACATTTATACATCAGCTTCATATGAATTTGAATGAAGTCTATGAATTTTCACATCTACTTGGGCCTGTACCAATCAATTTTATTTGGTAATTAAACTAACTCCCACTCTCATTTAAAACATGTGTAGAAATCAAGTTCTCACCAATAAGAAGGTGCGGACGTGGGGTATCTTATTGAGCTCTATGAGCAGCTTCAGGGCCTTTTCGTGGTTGCTGCAGTATTCTCCATAGACTGAGAAATGGCCTCTCTGAAAAAGACAGAACACAAAATGTGTGTGAGTAAAGAGAGTGTACATACTGTATAGGTCTCAATGTGGTCACTATATCAACAGTCATAGACCCTTTATTTAATTTCCAGTCAAAACAGCCACTAAGTTATAATTTTTCAAGACTTCTTTCTGAAGAGTTTAGATAGAAGATAATCCACTTACATAAAACGTACATTTACAAAGATGTTTACAAAGTATATAATTATGGATACCATAATTAATTCCATAAAACTCTATTATTGTGGTATTGTGGGCATTATTCCTTTAATCGCTACCACAAAATCTGTCATTGAATATTCTTAAACACACAAAAACAAGTGTCAAATAGCAAATAAAAATTTTTAACCTATATATAATTGAAAGTTGGATATACACATAATAGCCCACTGTTTGTATTTTCACTTCGTCAATAATATATCTTCCTTATTTTAGTCAAGATTGTAAACATGCAGGCCTTCCAGAGGGCAAAAGGTAATGAAACTGGTTTGAAAAGGAGACTCTGTACAGCACTGCTACCTGACTTCCGTTATTCGAAACAACACAGGAAGTGAAATTGAAGCTCACGAGCCTCTAGCGTCACACCCTTAGAGAAGCAGCCAGTGCTACCAAACAGGAAACAGCGCTCAGACAAGCTCTTGGGTGCGTACTATCAGTCCAAAGCATCTCTTCTGTTCAGCGATCTAGTTATCGGCTCTGACACTGAAGAAGGCATCTGACATGTCTGTTTTTGAACATAGACTGACAGCTTAGTATTAAAGGCTCTGGCTTTAGAGAAGGAGGTAATGAGGCTAGAATGAGGTCAGTATATGTAAATTATGTATGGAGTTTTGGCTCAACTGTGATTAGATGGGCTGCACAGAAGCAGAGTATGGGCTGTAACCTTGGCTAAGGTGCTGCTCTCTTTCTCCTGGGATTGGCCGCTTATCTGGCCATGCGGATGAAACTGAAAAGTGATACAGGTTCACATCCCATGGGCAGCTCTGTGGTAATGGGCTTTGGACAATGAATGGCTGGAGAGAATTTACCATTGTTTGCCTCTTTCTACGTTTACCTTCTGTCTTGCTCACATCTCTGTCTTTCTCTCTCTCTCTCTCTCTCTCTCTCTCCAATATATCAATGGATGTGGAGGAACTCTTCTGTTCGGGCCATCCAAAACATGGATAACCAATAAAATGTACCTGGTTTTTACAAATCTAAATGTCTTATTTATCACGTTTGAAATACTGAAGTTTAGATTAGGGTTAGGTTTATAGGCAAAAAAACTAGAGTCCAAAAAAATACATTCAAAGATACAGAGACATTGGGTTTAACAACCGTGCAAGACCTGATAGACCACCAAAAATGCTACCATGAGATAAACAGCACTAAGTTTTCATCTTTGTGTAAGAGGAGAAAAATCAAGCTTCAAAAAGTTGCAGGTGTTCTCAGAACAATTGACTGACCACCCCAGAGCCCAGACATCATTGAAGGCATTTGGGAATACTTGGATTGTGAGAATCAGAAAATGAACCTGAACTTTGGAGGTGTGAGGAAATATCCCTGCAGAATTCTTTGATAAGCTGAAAATAAGTCTCCTGAAAAGAATGGAGGCTGTAATAACCACCAATTTGGACATGAAACAATGTCCCAATTTGAAAAATGTCACATTCTATTTATTTGGAATTTATTGGAATTTTCTGTGTATATGTTCTTTTTTCCTTCATGAAAATTTGTTAACTAGCACTTAATGGCTGTTTTGACTGGAAATAAAATAAATCAAGAGTGGTCTTTGACTTTTGCTCAGCACTCCAGAATATGCTTGTGAATCCTGACACTGTATGAAAACGTTGTATGTGTGCATGCATGTGTGAGAGAGATCACGTTCAGCAATGGCAGTGGTCTCAGTGCTATAATAAATCCCCCCTGGCCACAGCACCTGTAATGGGAGACAGTGGTGCTCTCACAGAGCTAATGCATTACATCTCAGCTCAGGGACAGACAAACAGTCAGAAATTATCCTTTCAGGCTAAAGTCAATTTCCCCCCAGGCACCAAGTAAGGAAAGTTCAAAACTCTCATAGCTAGCTTTCATTTTCAGACTTTCTTTCCAATATGAAAGCACACCCAAAATAGCCCCAGCACTGTTTGTTCCTTTGACAAACATATTTTTGTTGCACTAATGCACAATGATAGCACTGAAGGGCCTTGAATAGGAGTTAGCCAAGGAAATAAAGCAAATATTTACTGCAGTGTTAAATACAGAAATTACTAACTTTTTTCAAACTTTTTTCCCTCCATATCGTTATTTTTGGAGACAACACAGCCCTATGCCAAACCTGGGTCAATCCCAGCACAGTGTGTACTGTTCCAGCTGTGTTTCTTTCCAGACGTCCACAGTCCTAAAACATTCCTCATCCTGAATTATGCAATAGTTCTTCTGACAGGGGCTTACGGTCTCTGACTTACTGTGGAGAATGATTCAACTCTGACACCGAGGCTATGTCAGCACAGCTACTTGCACTAATGCCTAAACTCAACTAAGTCAAGGCTTCTAACAAAGATCCACCAGCATGATTTCAGCTCATACATCTGGAATACTGTGTGTAAACATAGATGTGAAGATGTCTGCAGCCTGCTTTAGGAAAAATAAAGCATTGGGACTGAGAGAGATTGCTAAAATATTACTGTTACTGTCAAAGTTTGTTTGGGTTCGGGGATTAACACTTACCCATCTGCAACAACAAAAGCACGGTGCAAATTCACTCAGTTTATTGTAAAAAATGAAGAAACTCGATCAAAATGTGTGAATTCAAAACTTTTAACTGATTCCAGATGGGTTTGCAAGCAGAAGGAGAGATTTTTATTCAGTTTATTTCTCTCTATATGTTTAGCTGTCGCTAATGCCCACCCACCACCCTCTAGCTAGATCTCCCCCATCACATTGTGCTACCAAGCTTGCAGGGTGAGGGCTGTAACACACTTTCTCCAATACGACTGATGCCAGTCAACATATCTTTTTGAGCTGCTGCTAACACAATGACATTGGATGGCTCAATGTGCTTGGTGGAGAACACTAACGGTCAATTCTATTGCACAAGCTGGGAGACATATGCACTGAATAGCATCAGGGCAGCTGGATAAGGGCAGAGAGACGGATCATCCTACCCACCCAGGCCAGTGATGTAGACAGAGATATGAAGATGCAGGCTGGCTTAAGAAGGATAAAGGGTTGGGACTGCAAGGGCAGTGTAGTAATAAAATGCTGCGACAAAGTTTCTCCACTCCACATCATGGAGTGTGGACTCCAAACTTTCAAACAATACCTTATTCATATGTGTATGTTGGAGATGTTATTTAACCACAAATTTTCCTCTCTAATTGTTTAGTCATAGCTAATTCCCACTCACCACCCATTAGCCAGGTCTTCCCATCATACAATGCTACAAAGCTAAAGGCTGAGGGCTAAAAACATACTTCCTACAAGACACAAAGTCAGGAACTGCATCTTTTTGAACTGCCACTACCACCAATTCAATGACAATTTACCAGCTTGTTTTTTCGATACAGCATATTGTTTCAGCTATTTAAAGTCACCCATGAAGTGCAATTTACAGCATTTTTATCTTTCCAGCTGTTATTTTCATTATCTACCTATAAATGTATACATTTGGTCTTTGTAAGTGTTTGAAAATGAATTTTTAAATTGTCATTAATTTGTACTTGATGCTTTACCAGTCCTGACGACATAGAGCAATGTAGGTTTCAAGCAGGCTGCAAAGTTGTGCAAAGTCAGCATAAGGGTTACAAGTCAGTATCTGGCTATCTATATAAATGCATGTATGTATGTAGGCATCTGGACTACATATCAAGCATGGAAAACACTAATCATGAGGACAATCACCATAGAGATATTTTCATCTAAAATGAGGTTAATATCTGTAGGATTACATTCTACCCAGGTAAACATTAAGGTGAATGTACAAATTACAGCATTAACTGGAGATGTAGTTAGCAGTTGAAAAAGAAGTTATCAAGCTGATTTTTAAGACAACTTTCCCAACTCTACAGCACATGGGAAAAATGTCAACAACTAAATCAAAGGTAATTTTAAAGTGTGTGCCAGGTGGATTTAAACGGCACTCACAAACTGGAGAAAAATGTGTCCAAGTGCATGATAATGTTGAGGCTCAGGCTGCAGATTGCCCTCCAGCGCTGACAGAAACTCACGGTGGACGTCCAGGATCTCCTCAATGTTGGAGAACAAGATCTGACGTGAGCAACAAGGAAAGGTGTTAGCAGCAAGACAGACATTGGATAAGTTTCCTCACTGACTGGATCTAAAATGAATGTTTAACAAATGTGTTGGATGGTCAGAGAATGATTCGTACCTTGACATGTTCAGGTGTCAGACACTGCTGGTTTTCCGCAGTCTGTCTTATTCTCTGAAGAAAGGCCTGAAGAAAACACATCGAAAGAGAACTGAGGTTACAATCAGCACTACCTGGAACAACGGCTAAAGCACAATGATTAGACGAACATGATTCTAAACGATGGCCTCATCAGCACAGCCGGTGTTGCAAACATTGAATCAATACTGGTTTGGTATCAATAACATCTGAGAACACTGTAATATTTATTTATTTTAAAGGCTTTTTTATGAAATTTCTGTAAATTGTTTTTGCCAACAGTCCCATAGAAATTAAACTGTATACGTAAAACAAAGATGAAATAAATTTTAAAAAATGAACTACACTTTTGCTAAACAGCACATTCCTAACTTTTTTTTGCATTTTTCATAAATAATTGTTTTGTTGAACAACCACAACCTACAAGCTCATTTCATATCATATTTTTGACAAAAACCTCACTACAGTCTCATTTGCCACTTTGTACTGTCAACATGCAGAACAGTAAGAGAAAGGAGAACAGACTGTTGATCAGGCAGCACACAGACAAGCATGGGGAAGTCCAGATTGTCTTTCTGCCAAAAAGAGGGGATTTAAAAAATCTACAGGAGCGATAGCCTGCTGAGCCTGGATACCACACGGCAACAGAGAAGGGGAAGACACACCTTGCTTGTGAATAAACGCGTGGCCGCTAATGCACAAACAGAGCAGCAGAAAACAAAACAAATCAGTGTATCAATCAACAACGCTGAGGGCAAAGAATTCATACTGACAGAAAGAGAGAGAGAGAGAAAAGGAGAGAAGGAGAGAGAACAAATGAGAGAGAGACAGAGTAATGAGAAAGACACACAAAGAGATAGACCAAGGGAGACAGAAAAAGAAAGACTGATAGCAAGAGAGCGACAGAGATATAAACTAGAGATACAGAGAGAGGGTGAAGGAGTGAGGGAGAGATAATACAAACACAAAAGATATGATATAGAGACAGATGTGATATAGAGTGAGGGTCATTCACAGAGAAATAGAAACAGAGAGAGAGAAAAAGAGAGTAAAAAGAAATGAAATGACTAAAAAAAAATTAAAGAAAGAAAAGAGATACACAATAAACGAGCCAGAGAAAGACTGACCAAGTGACAAAATACACAGAAACAGACAGACTGACTGACTGAGAAATAGAGAGACAGAGAGATAACCAAGAGATACACAGAGAGGGTGAAAGAGAGAGACAAGAGAGACAGACATATACAACACACAGGAGAGAGAGAAGAGAGATGCAAGACATACAGAAAGACAGACAGAGAGGAGAGATCAGAGAGAGAGAGAGAGAGAGAGAGAGAGAGAGAGAGAGAGAGAGAGAGAGAGAGAGAGAGAGAGAAACAGATAGGCAAGTGGGACACAGAGACAGAGAGACACACACAGAGAGACAGAAACAAAGATAAGAAACACAGAGATTGAGACAGAAAGAGACAAAGATAAAGACAGACAGACAGACAGAGAGAGATTAGATATTAGAACAGATCTTCAGTATTCACGTGTGTGTGTGTGTGTGTGTGTGTGTGTGTGTGTGTGTGTGTGTGTGTGTGTGTGTGTGTGTAGAAAGCAAGTCTGCCACTCAAAGCTGCTTCTAATTATGGCTGTGTAAGTCTATTCTGGGCGGCGGGCGGCAGTGCTTGCTGAAGGTGGACTCACTCAGCCTGCACACGTGTTTGTGTGTGTGTGTGTGTTAAATTACCTGAAAGTGTGTGTATTGTCTCACTCGTCTTCCTCACTACACCACTTCACTGAGACTGTAGCACAGCCACAATGTTCATATAGATGGGAACTGTCTTTGCCTTATTCATACTGGCTCTCCTATTCACCTTTGTTCTGCATGTGGGTCCGCCTGTCTGCCTGTCTGTCTCTCTGTCCTTCTCTTTTCATCTCTACACATCAGTATGCTGTGTGTATGTTTGTCTGTCTGTGCAGCTTGTCGCAGATGCTGTCTCTTAGTCCTCACTAATACTAACTTAAGGGTGGGAGATATTGTAAAAATGTCAAAGTATCATGATCTTTTTTGCCCTATAATTTAAAACAAAAATAAATGAATAAGAACGGCACATTTATTTTAACATTAGTCTAAATCTGTCCCTGTTTATTATATTCACAGTTGTTCAATGTTCTAGAAGTACTGATGATATCCACAATATATCCGGAAACACTGACACTGTACTGGCCACCCCAACTTTAACTTGTGCTTACAGTTCAAATGTAAACTCCTCATGACGGGCATCTTTTATCCGGTTTATTGGCCAGCAGGATGTTAAATGTGCCGATTCTCACCCCCGTGCCCTTCACCACAATGACAGGACGGGTGCCACGTCTACCGCTCCCTCGTTCCTGCCAAGCATCCCAGCCCTGCCCTTAATGACAGACTAGCTCTCCCACTCACACGCCGGCCCCACACACCCTACATATGCTGCTCCACCAACAGGCGACTGCTCCTGCAACTTATCCCCCTTTAAACCAGCTATTAGCATTTTACTGAGTTTTTAATCCCTGGGTTCGTGTCCCGGGTGCTCCACCAGGAACATTCAGATAACCCAGAGCTATTTACGGATGAGTTACAGATTAGAGTTTCAAGTTTTTCCCAAAACGATGAAAAGCAGAAGACACAGAGTCATAAAAGCAAGCAGATATGCCACCAATTCAGTACTAGCAGAAAATGATCTGATTGTGGGAAAACACAGCAAATATCACAGACATGATGTAGTGCTATATTATACACACACACACACACACACGTAATGCCTAAATTTAATTGAAAATATTGTTTACAAAAATACTTGTAATTATACACTTGTAATTACATGCCTATAACACATTTTTAAAAAGTTGAAACATGGCATGTTTACTACTGTTTTACATCACCTCTTCTTTTAACAACACCAAGTACTGGGAACTGAGGAAACCAAGTGTTCTAATTCTGAAATTATTATATTCTTCCATTCTTGCTTGATATATTAATTCAGATTCTGAACAGTTCAGAGTCTCCTTTTTCATTTAATAGTGCACCTAATATTTTCATTGAATGCCAGGTCTGAACTACAGGCAGGCCAGTTTAGCACCCGGACTCTTTTACTATGGAGCCATGTTGTTGTAATACGTGCAGAATGTGGTTTGGCTTTGTCTTACTGAAATAAGCAAGGCCTTCCCTAAAAGATGCCATCTAGATGTTGCTTCAAAATCTGTGTACATCGATCAGCATTTATGTTGCCCTCCCAGACATGCAAGTCACTCACGTCATGTGCGCTAACGCGCCCGTATGCCATCATGGATGCTGGCTTTAAACTGTGCATCCCTCTCCTCTTTAGCCTTAATTAAGCAGTGCCCAAAAAGAATTTCAAACTTTCATTCATCAGACCACAGGACACTTTTCCACTCCACCTCAACTTATATATAGCCTATATATATACCTATTCAGCCTGCAGTAGTTTAGATCCACCCATTCAATGTGTATTTTAAAAGCCTGTATTTCTTTTTGAATACAGTTAAACAGCAAAGAGTAATTAACTGATTGTTTTCGATGTAAAAACTCACACAAGCGTTATAAGTGGTCCTTTACCTTAGAGGTTTTTCAATAGTAAAGCATAGTTTCCAAACGTACACCTCTATAAGCTGCTAAGTTTCTGTTCTTTTTACTTAAATGTTAGGCTAACTCGGAGCCAGCAGGTTATCTGTGTACTATGATACATGTGCCAGAAAAGAAAAATGGTATTGAGTCATCTCCAAACGGCAAGCAAAGAAAGCTTTTGTCCATCACTACAATGTATTCTGCCTACATTTAAACACAACACATTACTACTCCCTAAATAACAGCTCTCAAAGAAAGATGTAAGGTGAAAAAAAGCATTGGACACACCCTATCAGAGTCTTTTTGAACTAAACATAGATCTCAACTCTCAAGAGGAAGACAACTAGATGTATGCGTATGTAAGTGATATCCAATTAAAACGTAGACAGGCGTGATGCTGGTGGTGGTTTGGTGTCCCACACAGCCTCTGGCCATGGATGGAGGACTATCCCTCACGCGTGCACTAATGAAATCTCCCATATGGCAGATCCAAACTCATCCTGACTAGGCTCATTCATGTGTGAGATGGCCAAAAAAGCCACAGGGCGAAGAGCCAGTAAGCTGAGCATCCATAAAGACAGGGAGGGGAATAAGCGAAGACAAGATAAAGAGCCTACCTGGGACATCTAACATATAAAATAAGAGCTTAATAACTATTAATGTTTATTAAATTAATATTAGATCCATTGTATGGTATCTATATTGTCTTTTTAGATTGTATTGCTTAAAGAGAACTAAAATGAATAGGTTATTTATATTATATGAATATTAAAACGCATTTAATACCAACTTTATAACAAGATAATCAGCGGAACTGCATTTTTTGACCTTACCAATAAGCTGTTATGTTTGTGATCCAGAACTACTCATCCTACATCAGTATGTCCTCACTATTGCAGTTCTGTCTCAATGCAAAATCAAATCCTCACAGTAATGTTCCAGCATCTAGTGTAAAGCCTTTGGTGAAGACAAGAAGCTGTTACTGCAGCAAACAGGGAACAAACTCTATTAATACCCTTGAATTCAGAAAAATGCTGGCTGAGCAGGTGTCTACAAACCTGGGTATAGAACAGTATAGAGAAGATAAAGATAACATGAACGTATATCTTCATATCTTCTGCTGAAGTTCTGTTTAGTGCACTGATGGCAGACACATTGTGTTAGAAGCTGCTGCAGTGTGTTGTCTTTATGCAGCAGATGACTTTCGTCTGTCCTATTGTACGCCAGAGCAGCGTCACCAGAACTCCCTGCACTGACGTCACAAAGTGAGTAAATAAACAAATCCCGCACCGTCGTGCCGCGCTGCCATGGTAACTGCCACTGTTCCTCTGAGCAACAGAGAGTGTGAAGTAAGCAGCAGCAGCAGCCAGGTGCTCCTGAGATTAAACCAGAATTTGAAATTCATCCATTCACTCATATTCAAACCAGAGAGGATGTGCATGGTATTCATTTGTTTGCAGCATATTAAATGTCAACTTGCTCATGCAATTTCATTGTGCTTTGAAACCTCTTCAAGGCATGTATGATTATTAGCAAAAATAAAAGTGAAGTACGTTAAATATGCATTCTAATATAATACTATAAAATATGCCTCTTTGTCTGACTGTATATTGTCTTAATGGAAATGAGATATAAACCACAAGCTCGTTTCTGCACAAGAGCGAGAGAACACTACCAACCAGATGCAGCACAGACAGGGGCAAGGGCTGTGCAACAATGACTGTGCTCATATTGGAAAATGTACTTAAGTACCTCAGACTGTATTATCACTGAGTGTGACAAGAATTGATGACACAAAAACATGAAACATTAGCGTGTTTTCACACAAAAGCCGTGCCATCCAGGAAACGCATGGTTTTCCAAAACAGAAATCAGTTATATATGCGTTTGTAATTTCTAAGAAAGCACACAAATAAATCACATTTCATGTGTCAAGGCCTTTAGTTACTGCTGATACTGTGAACTATAAAACAAACAAAACATCAACATTGCATACGTAATCTGGGAAATTCATATGCCTGTGTGACATACGCACACACACACACACACACACACACTTGGCACAACTGTGTTTAACTGCTGTTTAAAGTCATTGCTCTTTTTTATATAGTTTACAGTAAGTCATACTGTGCCCTAAATCACGCTGACCGGTCTGTATAACTTTAATGAAAACCTGGATGTGGTTTCAGTGCACTGAAAGACGTTCCTAAACCCAAACTCAAGCAAAAGCACTAATACTTAGGTTAAAAAAAAGAAAGAAAATGAACACTCAAGTAAAAGTAACAGTACCTTCCCAAAGAATAACTTGTCTTGGAGTACAAAAGTATTGGGTTAAAAAAAAAAAAAAAAACCAAACAGTCTTCAGTAACTTCAAGATCTAGACCATATTACAGCAACTTCCTAAGTCTAAACTCGTATCTGTTTAGTCTCCATGGCAATTTCAGTTAGGACTGAATTTAGGACAGAACAGTTCATAATCTTATCCTAACTCCAGATACGCAAACATTATTACAGAAACATCCTAACTAGACCAAACTTCCTTAATTCTATCCAAACTTTAAGACAACTTTTAACTGGTTCTATCGTTTTAGGCAGGGATATGAAGCACAGCTCACTATAATCAGCATGATGTTACATTTATCTACACTGAAAGTTGTGCTTTGAGTTATGACTTAATCCCAGACACTGCAGACGCGATCTCCACCATCCCATCTTATTACCATCATGTGTTGATGAAAACTTGTCAGATAAAATATAATAGTGATGGTGGTGAATAATGAGGAGAGAGAGCTGAATGTGTGTCTGATTATTAGGAGGAGTAGCATTAGCATGGTTGGCTAAAGCGTTTGAGAAACTGAAGAAATGCAGTGCTCTGACAAACAGCATGAAGCACTGTCAGAATATTCCTGAAACTCCAACCTTATGGAGCTCTAGTTTTGTTGGCCTTTTTACATCAGTAAGGGTAGCTAGCTAACTAGTCTGGCTAACTAACTTGAATATTTTAATTACGTGTTTATATTTCAGCTGTGCATATATATAGTCAGCTGCTAGATAACAGACATGACAGTTGATTGCTGACTTCAGTCAAGTCAGTTAAGATTTCCTAATCTGAGATAGGATGCTATAAGATAAGATTCCTAAATTAAGATGAGATGCTTCTGTAATACAAATTGTGAACAATCTTATCCTGACCGGTCAAAGCTTAACTTTACAGCTCCTGCAGTGGAACTTCTTAGTAAATTCAGTACTGGAACTGATGTTTTTTTACATTCTCTTCTTCTCTTTTTGGGAATCTTTCTGTCTAAAATAAAATGCTGAAGTTCCAAAGTAAGAAGTGTGCCCCTTTTACTTAAGTACATGTACTTCTAGTGTTTGCACACCAAAACACATCTTGGCTTGTTGACTACACTTCTGTAGTACTGATGCATACCACTTAAATCCAGTGACATGGATGCACCCAAAACTCTCAGATGCAGATTCAAAAGATGGTTAGTACAGCTCAATCAGAGCATGTGAGTGCAGCTCTGCTGCAGCTGGTGGGAGAAGCAATGGAATCATGTTACTTGCTGTGTGGCAGCCTGAGGCAATCAGAACGAGAGAGGAACATGGAAGCACCCATATGTCACGGCGAAGGAAGCAAGCTGTTAACTGACTATTTTTCTCAATGACCTCTAGAGGGGAAAGAAAAAAAAAAATCATTGCAGAGGTGCTGCTGATTACGCATGCTGACCTTAACCAAACACCGGGGCTAATCCAGAGACAGGACAGGCTTCGGCCACTGTAGTTTTAGGAAGGAAATGACCGCATGCGGTCTGCGATAAAAGATGCCGGTGTTCCCTCACACAATATATCGACTCTGTTCATTGTTTGGGGAGGTTTTCTACTGAAGTGGACACTGGTGAGCGGCACTGAGAAGGGAAAGAAAAGGCACAGTAGCTTTGCACTGCCTTTCACCCTTGTGTTGGAGATGGCTCTGTGCCGATCGCTCAGCCACATGGGAACAGAAGAGCCAGTCAGATATGCTCACACACGCACAGACAGCATAAGAATAGGGGTAGCAGGATGATATCAAGGGACATGTGCATTCTACCAAGAGCCATTTTAAAAGCCATGCTCCAATACCAATGGCTACACTGATCCATAGCTGAATACTGGAGGCATAATCATGTGAGCAATGTAGACATCAGGTAGGCCTACAGGCTTTTTATCTCTAAATAGTTTGGCAAAAATGTGCAGAGTTTTCCCTCTTTATGGCAAACGAATCCAAACAGTCAAGCCATGTCTGGTGTCCAAGGTTAGCTTCTTTAGCATTGCAATGGCTCTAAAAGGCTAATAAGCAAATCTATTTGAGATTACTTCACAACTCTATTCAGTTTAAGGGAAGCATATGAAGATACAGGCATGCTAATTGCTCAAGCTTTCATTACTTGTTAGCTAATACAATTGGACCATATTCGACTGCAAATATATTTTTAAGTTACAATGAGTCTATACACTCAGTCTTAAATCCAGGCAGAGAGGGTACAAATATATACCTTTCCCTGCAAAAGTAAGCGTAGTATACTTTAAAACTCAATTCATGTATGCAATAGAACCTTAAGTTGGACCCAGGTTGTACATTTGAGAGTACATTTAGATTGATTATACCTTGAAGAACAAAAAAAATCCCTGCACAGTCCCTTTTTCCTGACACTGTACAATGAATGGAACAGCGGATTCAGGGGCTTTTGGAGTTAATGAGGAAGACCTGGCAGGTACCCAGCTTGGCTGGTGTAGACTGTCCTTTTGGACCCTGTACCGAGCTCAGAAGACAAGCTGCAAGGCAGTGGGACCCCTGAAACTGTGATCACTCCCTCCCCATAGAATGCAGCCCACTGTCTATAGCCTGAAGGGTCCCAACCTAGTGTGAACTTCATCCAGGCAAGACACTTCTGCCTGGGAGCACCAACAACGGTAGCTGTGATAGTTTTCCCCCTCATCAAATACTACCAGAACTCTCCACAACAAACAGATATGACATTCTGGACTCCCCCGTTTTAGGGTCGTCCTCACCAGAGACAAGTGCTACTCCAATAAAAATTGCTACACTCACATATTTGACATGATTCAACAAACTTGACATACATCTGTGATATGCTAACCTCCTATTGTTAATTTTGCACTGAGCTTCCAAAAGTGATTTCTTAGGCATCTTTGCTCTGTTAGCTTCAACAGCCATGCTGAAAGGGATGCAGTCTAAAGAAAGTAATTAAATTATTCGTAGCACTATTTTTATCTCAACAATAACTTTTTTCCTTTCGTTCTGGTCTGGTCTACTCAAGTCGTCAAGCGACAAGTGGCACAATTGTGGTTGAAGGGAAATGGCACATGATGCTGTCTCACGCTTCTGAGTCTTGAGGTGAGAAATGGGCTATTTGACCACAGCAGCTGAGCAGCTGGCAGGAGTTTCCAGTTACATGCATAGAACTTTTATCATTTCTACATATCTACACTTTAAATCTTGCAGAACCAACAGCACTGGTTAAGATCTGTTCACCGTGACCACCACTGCTGTAGGATTCAGTCGCAGTGAAACCACACAGTTCAGTATTAATGATTAAGGCATGCGCAAGCAAGCTTTGGCCGGCTTATTCCTAGCAGCAGAAAAGGGGCTGCAGAGTGTACTTTACATTTTATGTCATTCTGATACCTTCACAATGGTATCAGAATGGCATTTCAGTGCCAGCAAATAGAACCGTATTGTCAATGTTAATTTAGAAAAGAGCAGAGGGGTGAGCAACTGAGGGGAAGCAGTTTAGCCCCTTCCAAAGTGCCTCAACTCTCAATTTCAAAAGAGCCATTTTGTGTCACTTTCACACTCTCTCATAGGGTCAAGCACCATCAGTAAAGACCTTTTCAATGGCCTTTCCCATAAGACACAATGTAAAGTCTTTCATTAGTATGCTAACAGACACTAGTTTGCCTCATTCTAATCAACAATTACAACTACGACTTAATTAGCCAGCATAAAAAGGTGGTAAATCCTGTCTTGGTTTTATGGCTCTAGGAAAACCCTTACATTTCATAAAGAACCCTTACTTTATATAGAACTTCAAATTGGTTCTCCACACTTGTATTACATCTCATATACAAACTGTTCTCTGAAGAACTATCAATCAAAAAGTGTTTTAGAGGACCAGAAGTTGTACGCCTATGGCATCTCTCCAAAGAGCCCCTTTTGGAACCTTTATCTTTAATAGCCTAAATGAATACAAAACTCAAGTCGTCACTTTTAACCTCTTATCTCATTTAAGATCAGTAACGCATTTGTAGCGAGGTTTTCTGCAAATGCTGTTCTTTGCCTCTCTTTACTAGCATGTGGTGCCAAAACAGGAAACTAGAAGTGTATGAAATCGTCATCCAACCTATCTCCCTTCAGAAGAAACTGTCATTTTCATACAAGTTAAAGAGCTGAAAATAAACTTGTAAGGGAAAAGAAAAGCAAACTAGCAAGTAAAGCTCTCTGTCTGACAGAACAAAAAAGGGAAGGATGTCCTCGGACAGGAAGCAGTGCAGTGTGAAGAGGCTGCATGCGGTCAGCTGCTTTCAGCACACAAGGCAGACGATATGCATGCATGCCACTGCAACCTTCAGCTTCAGTTTTTTTCTGCAAGGCCACAACAGATCTGTGATTAGAACCTGCATGTGTGAGATGGTGTCAGACTCCTCAATCAGTATGTCTGAACATCTCAAACCTGTTGATTCTCTGCAAGCAGCTATGAATGAATGCAGATGTAAACCTAGTGCACTATTTTACTTTACAAAACCTCTGAGACAAAAAAAAAAGAACTTCAGAACAAATCTTCAATATTCAAAATGAGAGATGGGCAATTCCTGTATCAGGGTAAATCATTCAGTGCTAAATGTTTGTACTTTCATTATCAGAAAAAAACAAGTGCATTTGACCTGATTAGAAAACACAAAGTAAAGTCACCAGGATTCATCTTGACCATTTTTGTTGTCAATCAGGCAGTTTAGTCAAGAATGCTAAAACGACAATAAATGGAACCTACGGAAGCCAGCAAGAAACAGTAAAACAAAATGTTAGCATTCATGTCAATGTTTAGCCTTTCTAAAAGATCACCCACATACAAACACACATCCTCAAACTTGCCCTTAAACACAATAAGAATACCTTATACCTTGCATCAACAATCGCTTTCAGTGAGCAAATCGTTCAAATTTCGCTTGATGTAAACCCAAAAAACTTGACTACGTGACTACGACTGGATAAATCAAAGCACATTTAGAGATGGTCAGAGACAGATACTGATCGCATTGAACACAAGTGTAAATGGAAAGTGTTTTCCATATCCACACACAGTTATATAAGTAGAAATGCGTCTGCTGAGTGCTGACTAGCAGACGCACAAAGGGTAAACAAAGTAATGTAGGATGGAGGATATGCAAGCCTGGACTTATCCCAAATGTCTTCTTATTCTGGG
The DNA here is from genome assembly GCF_015220715.1 of Pygocentrus nattereri. NCBI lineage: Eukaryota > Metazoa > Chordata > Actinopteri > Characiformes > Serrasalmidae > Pygocentrus > Pygocentrus nattereri. Next base: position 18,360,886 of record NC_051238.1, on the reverse strand, counting down.
TCGATGAAAGCGTCAAAACAATTGATATCTTAGCGGGATAAAAGTAAAGCAGAAAGACGTTTTTCCAGGAGGAAAGTAAAACTTCATTTCATTTGCCAACACTGGGGATGTAATTTACTGAAATGTATAAAAGGAAATCAGGTCATATATACAAATATGACATGAAATGTAAACCAGCTGACGGCTAAAACACATCCAGTAGATGGTAAAGATGTATTAATAGTATATTCTGGCAGTAGTGTAAATGAACTGAAATCAGCCATGGTGTCGGGCTTGCAGCATACCAAAAGGTACTGGAATAAGGAGCGCAAAACTTGTATTATTTTTTTTTTAAAACAATTTCATCCAACTTGTTTGACTTCATATTTCAACCTGTTACTGCAAAGCTCTCCTTACCATATGAAAGCTTTGTGTTCCCATATGTGATTTTTTAAGCATCTTTTAGCTTCCATGGCTATGCGGTAACCGGTGCAATATGTTACGCTCTGAGATGAGATGATGTAGTTACCTGGTATTAATTTATGATGCATTCAGCTAAACCAGCTATAATTTGTTAAGATTATTATCTGTATATTTGCAAAAATGGTTCTATCTAAAGGCCTTTGCTAATTACATTTACTGTAGTTAATGCTAGAATGGTTGTGGCTTGAAAAAAGATGACATCAATCATTCATCATTCAACATCTTGCACTAAACACATGCTAAAAACAAGTTAACCTTGAAATAAAAGTTAAATGCTTAAACCCCAATTGTCATTTCACTCAAGGCATCCAAGACTGACAAATGAAAAATACATTAGCTCACATTTTGGCAACAGCCGTACTGATGCTGGACTTGAAGACACAACAAAAGGTACTTTGTCAGTCAGTTAAGACCACTATGAAATTCAAGCATGTAGTCTCGTTGAGCATGCGTCAGCCTCCTTTCCTTGTAGCCTAAAACACTGAAAACCTCAGCATACTGCCTCATTAAACACACCTGACACATCAGCTCATCAGTTAATTAGCAAGGCCTCTGAACTAAAGGTCCCTAGTTTGACATGCCTGTCTTAGAATATTTTAAATTATATGCATTCATATAAATTATTCCACAAACTCAGCGAAAAGGCTAATGAAATCTGACCAATGGGCATATGTTTCAAGGAAACCCTCAACCACCATGTCCTAGCACTATGCCCTTAGTCCCCATGGCCCGGTCCATGTCTAGAGAGTGGCAGAAGGTTAGACGTGGGTGACTAGCCCTTTGTTTGAAGCGAGTCGCTCAGGCAAGGACAGTCAGACAGCGAGGTAAGAAAACCCAGACTGGCCATATGCTCTCATAGACAGCACTCTCATCCAAGAAGACTCAGGGTCAAGGGCCTTCTGCCATGACTTCTGCCATCAGCAGACTTCAAGGCTAACTGTGTTATGGTTGACCTAGCAGCACCATGGTGTAAGGTTTATGGTCAATAAGCACCAGCCAGCTGTATAGAGAAACCCTGACAGGAAAGCAGAAAATATACGTGACCTCATCTTCTGATGTGTAATGCAATCATAACTGAAACATGTATGGTTTACAAATTATGTTATGGTGCAGTAAAAACAGTTTACAAGTGAAGTAATCCTTCACTGATTATATAGGACTGTAATCTCTTGCTCTGTGCACAGAAAGTCTGTATCATGGAAAACTATACTTGCCTTGCATATTTGAAATAAGTCGTTTCTGAACATCGTTCAACAACAATACTATTTTCTCCCCAGTCCATACAATCCATAAATGGAATCTAAGTTATAAAAGCAGCCTATCGGCATTCAATGTTATGAAAACCAACGCACTTTTAAATATTCACCTATTCAGCTGACTGCAGTTTAGCTCCACCCATTTCCTTTGAAGTATATGTTGTGTTTCACATCAGCCAATCAAAACAGATCACAGATCATTTTTTAAGGCTCATTAACAAAAACAGCCCATGTAAAAAAGAAACTGTAAGAAAAAAATGGTTATGCAAAAATATAATTAGGATTGCTTCTGGTACAAAAAAAAAAACCTACATAATCATTATTACATTACATCACATACGAGAGGATACAGCCTCTTTAAAGATACCCGGCTAAAATTTCTGCTTCATTATGTTCATGGCTAAACAGTTAAATTAGTAGCAGGTACATGTCTTAAATAAGTGAATAAGTTATTTAAAGAACATGTTTTGCAGCAGGTGCGGCACCAAAATAGAGCAATGAAGTGTGATAGAGCAAGACGATCACACATACAACATCATGAACACGTCTGTTACACACTTGAGCCATGAGCCTGGAAGCCTCAAATCGAGTTCATAATCACACACTAAAAGGACTTCTTGTCCACATGAAGGAGAAATTAGGATAAGCAGCACAACAGACACCAGAAATAGACTATTTTTCAAATAATCTGAAAGCATCATTTTAAATGTACATGAGTGTTTTTGTACGACTGGCAAAAGTTATCTGATCATTTAAGACAGAACAGACCTACTAAAGTCTAATCTAACAAACCACACAACACTTAACATTAACTTGTCTGAACAAATGGTTTAACAATCAAGGCCACTGATGGAAAACGTCTGTCTGTGTTTTCTCCCATCTTATTTAGACTTCCTTCTGTTATTTGGGTAATAACTGAGGTACTAAACACAGAGGAGCCAGTAATTGAGACATGTTTTTTGAAAACAGACAAACAGAACAGAATAGAACAGATTTCTCTTGGCCTAAGAAAACATTTCTCGCAGTTCTCGCAAAAAAAAAAAATCTGCTTTATTTTTTGACAAATCTCTGGCCAATAAGCAATCATTTCCTAATACGTTTCCTGCCATGTATCATGGCCTTTTTGACCACATCTGCTTACTGAAGCTGGAACACAGCGTTTGCAATAGTGGACAGCAGATTGCTCTTTGTCTAAAGAAATCGTGGATAATTCTGCCTTTTGCAATCATATGTGTTTTTCCTTTCTTTTTTATTTTAACAAGGAGATGGCCCTATTGTGAAAGAGAGGCAAAATATGAGATTTCCTCAAACCAAGTGAGAACACAATGTATATCAAGAAGGACATTAGAACCTCCAGTTCTATAAGCTGATTTACAGTGCAAAATAAATAGGAAACTCAATTATCCTGAAAACAATTATCCAGAACATATCAAATTATCATTAGGTGTCATCTTGACGTGAAACACAGAACAATAAAAGTACAACGTGAAAAAAAAGCCACAGCACTGGGGAGAACAAAACTGTTCAGCACAAAATGTGATGACTGGGGTTTAAAAGCAGAAGTGTAAAATGCTCATGGACATTTGAGGGCCTGAAAGCCATAGCACGTGACCTGTGCTGATCAGATGGAGAAACAGAAGTAAGACATTTAAAGAGACTCCAGCGCTGTGTTGGGAAGGTGGCTGCAGGGGGTTTCTTTATCACCAATTAAAATTCATCTGGCCTCTGCATAGTGTGATCATAGGACACTGGAGCTGAGATCTCAGTTAAACAGTCTGATCCTGACACAGATTTAATCTACACTATATGTCCAAAATAGTTCAGAAAACCTTCTAATTAGTGAATTCAGCTATGTTGAAGTGCACCAACTACTGACACACATGTTTAGTTGTCACACACAGTTTGTTTAATATCCAAAGAAAAACACTGTCAATAGATCAGGATGCTCTAGACCAGCCAATAAAGGTCAATATGCCCTGGGTCAAGTGCAGTCTGTGGAGCAGTGGAGCTTATTCTCTAGAATGTTATATTAACAATGTAAACTATATATAAAAGTTACTATAATATTACCTATACTAGAAGAGATCCCCAGTTCTGGTTCTGGAGGGTCTTAGTCTAACACAGTTGGGCAATTTCCCTGCTTTGACACTAGACTGAATTAATATAATTTAACATGTTTAGGAGGCATGTTTGTGCAGGGAAATTGCCCAATTGTGCCAAACTGTGGCCCTCCAGGACCAGAGCTGGGTATCCCTGCTATAAGTATTTATTCTATAAGTATTCATTTTTTGTTCCAATTTTTCTAAAAGATGGAAGACTTCATCAAAGAATGAAAATGTATCTATAGAGAGATGTTATACCAATCTAATGAATTCAAGACATAAGTGGCATCATGGATGTAATTTGCACTGGAGACATACATAAAGCCTGATTTGGTGTAATTATTTTATTTTATTTTTTTAAAGTGCAGTCTGTTGAAAATCTTTTAGAGCCAGTGGCAGAAACCTGTCCAAACACTTAAAACAAAACCCTATAAAAACACCATAAAAATATCACATCCATGCGGAAAAGCACTCATCAGTAAAGACTACGAATAAGCCCTCCTCCTTTTTCCCCCAACACTTTTCAGAACAAAGCTCCATCCATGCTGCTCATATACTGAAGGTTATAACTGCCTTTGAACTTGTTGATAACAGATGTTCCCACACACACGGCCCAGAGAGCAGCTGTGGAAATGGAGCCATTGGAGTTAAAGCAAACTATCAATAACCACAACTACTGTGTCTATCAGCTGGTGAAACGTATTTCAATTTAGTGGAAATGGGAAGTTAAATGGAACAACTTGTTTGAAAATTTAAAGAATTGTGATGGTAGTTCACGACTTCTAAGCAAGTTCTCAAACTGGTGACTGGATACACTGGCACTTGTTTACATCACTCTGTGAGTTTACTATAAGCGGAATAGCCAGTATATTATTTGAAATTCTTCGACAGGCATACAGTGAAAGGTTATAAGAGAACAAACTCATTTAATTGGTGCAACATGTATGCATCATATGGACCTTGTTTACTGTGAATAAGTAAGATGCAGCATGCCAGAGAGTCATTTGCTTCAAGATAAGAATATACAGACGAACAAAGCAGAACTGTTTTATATTTGCACATTAAATCATTCAAACATCGGAAAGGCTGATACGGTTCAGAGAAAGTAGAAATTGTGGTTTTGTAGGGTATGAAAAATTAGGAAGCGCCTAGAACATGAACATGCACTAGGCAATCCACTGAATCTGCGAATGCATTGCGCTTTCATTTCACGGCTAAAAAAGCAGCAAATATGCCTGCTTGACACTTTCATTCAGCAGACAGTGAAAAGGAGCAACAACGAGAGAGGTTTAAAATACACAACAAAGGAGGGAACTTGGAGAGGTGTTCAGAAAATCTGGGCCAGCGCACAGAAAACACGGTTTAAAATGGAACAGTAATCTTGAAGCGCTGCACCGGACTCCTTAAGCCGGCCTTGCATGGATGTTTATGTGTCCGATGGTCTTTTCAAACATAACTTCTGGCCATGGTCAATTTAGTATGAAGAAATTAGAGAGGAATTTGAAAAGTGAATCTCCACTGTTACCAAGAAACCCTTCTCATGTGGTTAAACCATCCTGCATTCTTCAGTTCATCTGTAGTTTCTCCATGATACAGTCTGGAACGGCTTTCCTCTGCAGGGTCTTGCAGAAAAATTCTGATTAGCTCTAGATCGTCATGGATTGAGTCAAGACTGACCTGGATGATCTGAAACACGGTTAGAAGTTGTGATCAATTACAGACCATCCGATGCAGAAATTTTTATTTTGCGTCACCTTTCATCTCAAAGTACCACCGCAAAAGACCTCTATGGTGTAAGTATGGAGGATGATATGACACAATACTGCCATAGCTGAAGGCGTCTTCTTGATCCTCAATACACATCACAATATTTTTCTTTTCTCTTCTGCTTAGGTTTGCTAAAGAGATGAAACGTTCACTGTATTATTTATTTATTTAGGTAAAAAAGAACCTTGAAGAAACTTGACACTATGACACTACTAGTTTGATATTTTGTCTAAATATTTGAAAAACTCAATGTTTTTGGGGAAAAACTGTTGAAACAATCAAACGTGCATTTATTTAGTGTTCTAGAAGCACCGATATATATATGATAATCTCAGAAAAATGCAGTTTGATGTTCTTTATCGTGATAATGACAATATATCACCATATTTCCCACCCCTAGCTGACAATATCTGTAGGGCGCTAAAAAAAGCGTATTGTGAAGTAAGTTGTCATGTACAGTACTATGTCAGAGACCACCCTTTTATTTAATTTCTAATCAAAATAGCCATTAAACATAAGTTATTCTTTTTTTGAGCATCAGAACAACAGGCAGAAACATATTTTAACTCAGAAAATGACATAAAAACTTCAACAACTAAACACAACAACAAATTTGAAGTATTTAGTGCCCACCCACTGCCTCTATTACAACATCCATCCTTTTTGGGAGACTTTTATTTCTTCAAAGAGGCTCTCATTTTTTCATAGAAATCTACAGGGATATTTTTCCACACATTCAAAGTTTAGTTTTTTGAAATTGGTTGCATTTTCTGCTTCTACCAATCTAAGGAATCCCAAAACCATTCATTGATGCTGAGGTATGGGCCCTGGGGTGGCAGGTCCATTGTTCTTTGTTTGATCTGCAAGTATTATTCCTACTATTTTTGTATTAATTCTTTTCTTAGTGAAAGCTTTGACAGCTGCACATCCTTTCAGACTCCAGTTTTCAAACCTTTTCTTCTCTTTCACTTTCCTTTTTCCTTGTGAAGGTTTGTAATTAATGGTCATTTGACTGGAAATGACATATATTAAGAGTGGTCTCTGACTTTTATACAGAACTGTAGTTTGTCCCGTTATATTAGACACTTCAGGTTTTACTTGAATGACAGTACCGCAATAGAATTCGTCATCGGGGTACTTTACCGCACACAAGAGAGATACATAAACCACAACGGGGCATGAAATCATAGACAAAGTCTATGTTTTGAATGGGGAAACCTGGCATCTCCTTCTATCAACACCTATTCATTTTCCAGCCAGAGGTATTGAGTTGACAGGAGTTGCTGTTCTACCTCAAACAAACAGCTGTTTAACTCACTAGTCATTCAGGATATGAACAAACTACTAGCAGTGCTACTACAGTGCTTTGTATTTATAGGATTGTGATACATCATGCAATATATTAAAAATGAATAAATCAGTAATGACATGGTTAAAGATTTGCTGAGTTGGTTTGACCAAAACTCATGAGAACATACAGATTTAACATCCACAGAAACACTCATCTGGAACTGCCCCTCATAACTGCTCCAGATGCTCACAGCAGACGGTAAAAACAATGCTTTATGAATTATTTAGCCTTCAGCAATATCAGTGGTAGAAAGACCAATATCATGATAAAGATTAACAAAAAACATCTTGTGCAGTCTAGTTCTTCAGCATTCTGCAGAGATAGCTCAGTTTGGGGCAGAGCAAACTTCTCAGTGTCTCTACTCCTTCACTACACACACCTCTACAAGTGTACAAGTGAGGTTCCTGCGCAGGTCAATCTGTTTCCCACAACGTGAGCAACACCCAAAGCTGATTGAACCCAAGGATCCTACTCCATCTGAATGCTCAGCTAAAAACAGCCCAGGACCCTCGAGAAAGGCTCTTTCATGCCTCTCTGTGAGAATCTGCCTCGCTGTAAAAGGGTACGGCGCTGTTTTGGATGCGAGGAAGGGGCCGTTTTGGCCGCCATAGCGTGAAATCGAATAAATAAAATGGTTGGGAGGGGAGAGAGGGGGGAAAATCCTCTCTTTGTGGCCGAGGCCCAGCGGATGGAGACAAAAGGCCCAGTGGCAGGAAGACTGGAGAGCTGAAAGAGAGAGTCGAGCGAGCCCCTTTCTCCCCATCACTCTGATTCACTGTCACCCTCCGCTCTCCCCTCCTCCCTCAGCCGTTCCCGCTGCAACAAAGTCCCCTTTCAGCACGGCCCCTTGTCTCTCACTTCCGCTTTGAGGGGCTTCAGAGTTCACGGCTGTTTGAGTTGCATGCAGGGGCGGAAGTGTGAGCCTCTGCCGATGACCAGGAGGATGAGATGAGGATGAGAGGAGAACGATTAAAGGGCAACAGGACCACAGGCTGCACGGTATATCATCTGATATCATATAAAACCATCATAAAAAAATAAGCCCCTGGCAAGTGACAGATTATTTTATTTCAGGCTTGGCGGATTTTGATCATCCTCAAATGTTCCACACAAGTTTCTGTCGATGTTCTGATGAATCAAGATGTACACGTGACCCAAAAATGTTTCAGTCAAAATAAAATGCAAAATAATACTTGCAATGTTCCACTTACTCTACATGATCAGTTTGCTTCTGTAGGTCCACATTGGAACGGTTTTAAAAGAAGTTAATAAGTCATGGTAGCATACAGATTAGCACCATGCTAAATGCATCACACACGCAATCACTACTTGCCTCAAACTGTGTCAAGCTGTTAAGTAATATCAAGTATATATGTATATGTGGTTTCTAATCATTTATATAAGTTATTATTCTAATTTTCTACATTTAATGTTTATTTTTACGATTAGTGTTGTGTTTAGTATCTATTTAAATTCACACTTTTCCTGTTTACCGTCTATTTAATGTTATTATTACACCATGGGGTCTGAGAGTAACGCAATTTCATTACATTGGCAAAAATACATAGCAAATAAAAATTTTAGTAGCCCACCTCAAGTCTGAATTTTGCTCACTTTTCAATCTTCCATTTTTACAGATAAAGTTACTGCTTACATCATACATCGAGGGTTAACCAGTTTGTTGCCAATAGTGTTTGTTGCTAACATGATACAGGTGTTGTTGTTGTTGTTTATGCTGTTGCTATTGTTAGTGTGTGGTTGTGTTCATTAGAGTAGTTGTGTTTAAGGAGGGTGGGCTTTGTAGTGTAACAAATATTTAGAAGCATCTACCCTCCTCATATTGTGTTGTTACCCCTCCCTGTGCTTCATGTTAGGGGAGCACTGGGCCGGGCATGCCAGCTGAAGTGCCTGTTCAAAACAAAAGAACATTTGCCTGCATGTGCAATGTTTTTCGCATCTTCTTCTACGCTGAATGAAATGAAATGGCTTTAAATTTATATCTTTTCAGGGAAACCTGAAAAGAAAAGAAAATTCTACAGAAAATAAAACCATCAGTTCTTACATATCTACTTCTCACAGCATAAAAAAGACAAGTGTTTAAAGCTTTTTACAGCTTTTCCTATCACATTTATGTATACGTATAAAAATTACTAACAGCCAAGTCATAAAGGGGCATTCATTTATTGCCCAACAGTCTAATGCATACTGCTGTACACAGAGTGCAGAGCAGTAAATATGAGCAACTGAGGCTCCCTGAACAACTCTGCATCATTAACAGTTGTAAATACTGGCACAACCGATACAAACAAACAGGCTTTACAGGAACAGTCATGGCTTGATGGTGATGGCTATTTGAGCTGGTGCAAAGACTTTGCATTGACATGTGGTGGTGCAGATAAGATCTCAGAGCAGATTGGAGTGGCCATCTGGAAGGTGTTTGGACTCCTCTCCATGGAAGAGTGATTGGGCTTGTGGAGAAGTGCCATGAGAAGCCAGGGGGTCAATGCACGGCGGGTGGCACAGGGGAGGGGACTAGACTGACCATTTCACAATGGCCAGTTAATTACCTTTACTTCTTCATGCAAAATTTCAAAACAAAGTGTTCACTATGCACGCAATGCATTACCAGACTTGCAAAGTCTGTGATTATCATTGTCGTTGAGTTTTGTTTAAGATATGCTATAGACAAGGGCTGCCCAATATGGACACAATACCATACCGTGATTATATTTCTACATTTTATGAGTTTGGACCATATCTTCAAAATACAGCGGTGGGATGAACGGAGACTGACTGACTGGAATTTGGGCCGGAGTTCTCGGTAGCTTCTGTGTGGAGCTAGAAGGCCAAAGTCCCCAAAGCCCCCCCATCTGCCTTTTAACTGTGGTAGGACTGATGCAAAAACTTTGTCATAGGAATCTGAAGCTAAGGACGGGAACTGATATTGAATTTGTTATTCCAATCTTCCCCACTGTGATCACAATATTTACATTTACAGCATTTAGCAGACATTTTTATCCTGAGCGACTTACAAGAAGTGCTTTGTCTATGTAGAGAAAGTATCTTTGCTAGTTAGGAATAGGTTAAAGAGAAAGACAGTCCTGAGCTCTGAGTACTGCTAGATACAAAAGTCACTGTAGATGACACCCAGAAAAAAGGAACAGAGTTGAGCACAGAACTCTGTGCCAAGCAGTACCATGCAATGCAATACAATACAATACAGTAAACTACAATACACAGTGCATTCATCTAAAGTAAACTACAAAACACAGTGCAATACAATAAAATATGATATACAAGTGGAGCACAATATATTGCAAACAATACTCAAATCAATTCCATATGCCTTGCAATATACTAAAAACACAAAGTGGTGTGACAAGATTAAGACCGGCTTGCATTATTTTGCTCAATCATATGAAAGGATTCAACAAATGACCTTCACCAGGAAATCACAGCACAAAGACAAAATAAACTGTGGTTTGTTAGAGGGCTCATTTGCATATCAAAGCCTCCTGTAATATCAGAAGTTGGTGTATTGAGCAGATCAACAACAGGCCAAAAGTTTGGAAGTAACTAACATTGTAACTTTTGTAAAAAAAACAAAACAAAAAAAAACTATTGTTTAAAAAACAAACAAACAAAAAACACAGCAATATGTTAGGCCTGGGGATTTGGATGTGAATTGCAAGCAAAATGCAAAAGAAAATTTGATAATGTCGCTTGTGCTTCAGACCCCTTCCCCGGCAGATGAATCTGATGATTGTGAACATGTCAAAAATGTAGTCAAACAGAACTCAGTTCAGTAAGAATTGAACTGAATGAAGTGAATTATCAACTACATCATATCTAAAGCTGATTTTGCAAATAAGATCTAAACATCAAGCAGAAACTACCACTTTAGACTCTGACCTGCCTCTAACTTTAAAATGATTTTTTAGAAAAAGACACAAATGCACATTTTATAGTGTTTTTTTCTAATGCCACTTCTTTCAGTTTTAGGCAAAAAACCTTACATAGTTCAACTTTAACAAAGAACAAAAAGGTTTGACTAAATGGTAGAAATAGTGTACAACTGATTCTTTACTTATTTAGCTCCTAGTAAGTCTCCTGGAGAGTTTTAATGCAGCCCTAATCATATCCACATGCTTCTCCCATTCAGGTGCTCCCGGTGGCTTCATAATGTAAAACAATGTATTACATAAGACGTTTGTAAATAATTATTATTGGAAACTGGTCTGTATGAAGGCATTTACCGTATAACATGGCAGAGCATGTGTGCATTCACTGTAAACCCATAGAATATTTTGAAAAAGCCTGGTTGAACTCGATATCAATGTGTCACAAGAGTTGTGCTTGTACTATATTTGGGGGGGGGCACAGCTTTCTTCAATATTTGGACTGTAGAGTATACCCCAATGTACTTCTCAAAGTGAGTGAATGAGACAGTGAGAGAGAAAGAGACAGACATGATTATTGTAAACATCATTTAATTTCTGTCACTTGTTATCTCGTCCCTCTGAGCAGTAATTGATTTTCATTACTCAATACAGTAATTAGTTTAGGGTGCATAAGAAATGGATGCGATCATGCCTAAGGGATCACTTAAGGTGAGCCACATAAGATACTGATCTATTTAATCAATTAACCCCTCATTGACTTTGTTTAAATGGACATAGATACATCAGAAGGGATGCCGCAACAATAGCATTAACTTATCAGCTAGCATTACTGGACTGCTGTACCCAATCAGTCAATAACAAGAGAAACTCCTCATAAACACTACGTCTTAATCACTATCACACGAATCATATGTGAAGTAAATAATATGTAACCATGGCAGTGGACTAAATCTCTCCTTTAGTTTTCTACCCAGTAGAGAGATGTTTTTTTTCGTGGCTGGACTTGAGGACTCTCCCTACTCACCGCAAAAAATAAAAAGGAAAACACATGACAGCAAAATACTGGCCACTTTACATCAGCTGTACGAAATGGCAGTTACAAAACACATTGCGTTATATGTTACCACAAACATGCAAGGACATCACTTCTTGCTCTTTACTTAGACTTTCCAATGAATGGCTTTGAGGAGGAGTTTATCATGGTTACACTGCATTACTTTAATTGCCATAGTTGCCTCAGTATGAATGGTGGTAAACATACGGTTATGACTTTCTTTCTAAATTAATTTAATTCGTACAACCACGGGCCACACCGCCATGACCTGGCACCATCTGGAAGTGTGCGTCAGAACAGCAATGCATGGTCGTCATGTTTCATTCATCCCGGCAAACGGCTCATCCGTCAGCCCTGACCGTAGCGAGACTGGACGGGTCAGTTCATATTTCACCTCCACCAATGACAGTGACTTCCACACTAGCCAGGAACAGGAAAATCCCATCCATCTGGCAGTGTCTGCCAAAGCCCCAAGATCTTAGCAGTCAGAGCTTCCATGGCCAGGCGCTGGTCACACTGACCACAGGGGCAATTCCCTTAGGACACTTCAGGAATTCCTTTGAGTGAAAGAGGCCAATGGGTCAGTCCAGCAGTGTGTGGATTCCCAATTTACTGCTGTCTCACCCTTTGTAAAACATGCCAGTTTATCAGTGGCCATTGTCTGCTGTTGTAAGGAAAATATTTGCTGTGTTTCATGATGAGTGCTGACCAAATGAAAGGTCTAGAGAGTGTGAGAAAACACTGGTATTCTACAAGTAAAGATCCAAGTAAGAATCCAGCATCTCCACACACAGCAATGGCAAGGGTCAATTGGCCAATTCAAAGCAGACAAATCCTTTCCCACCTGAACAACTGAACAGTTAATAAAAGAAAACAGTAATATGTGCGCAATGACCTGAGAGGCAAGGGGTCATGCAAATATTAATTTCATGACCAAGGTAGAAATAATCCTATGAACTACAGTCCACGGTTTATTGAACATCTTGACGACATCCTTCAGAAAATCCTGCCCTATTCCACTGTACCCAGGATACCTCCCAACAGGCCGATAACATTCATAATGCACAACACATGCCACTAGCACGTCGGCTTGTTTGCGAAAGGTGAGGAGGGACCAGACAGGTGTGTCTGAGTACCATGGCAGACTGCCATGCTGATCTGATTCAATTATCAGCATCTAGTCAGCTTGTCTGAGTAAAATCCCAGGTGACCAATACCTTACCATAACCTGGTCATATTAGGGCCCGGATGATGCATTATTTAGTCGATAGTAAGGTTTCATGGATTTACTGAATTAGAGAAAATGCTGCTGAGAAAATATCAATGTTTAGAAGCAGCTTGTATTATGTTTTAATAAGCTGTGTAAAGAGCTAATAAAGAGTTAGACAAATAAAGAGAAAATAACAGAAGCCAACAAAATAGTGAAGTATTCTGGGAAGCTCCCAGTTAGAGTGCTATAATGTTCATATTATTTAATGAGCTTATATTATGGCAAAAAAATGAACCTTGCATTAACAAAAACATCCTGTTTAATACTTAGAACTAAAGAGATGTTGTAAAATGCTCATATCAAAACAAAACTCAATGAACTTCAAGGGAAATAAAATTAAATATGAGTTTGCAGTTTTTATGCTGTTAACCCATTGAGACCTGAGATCCACAACTGACAATTTACAGTTTCCAACTGACAATAATATCAGTGAGAAAAGCACCATTTGACCAAAACTACTGGAGTCTGTTTCATTTTTAACCATATAAAAGTACTTCTAAGACTACAATATTGTTTATATGAATTTTAGCTCCTTAAAATTAGTAGTGGCGAGTAAATGTTTCACATGAGTTGGGCATTAGTTTATACAATAAAAAAGTGAACATGGCCGTTCTACCACTGTCTTTCAGTCTCTCACGCCCTCTTCACTCTGATATCAGAATAAATATAATGTTCAATTAGCACTTATTAGCACTCTCACAATGCAATGTGATATCACAGACATCTTTATCAGTCCCCTGCTGTGTTAGTAACTTCACACGAACGTAAGGGGCCACACAGGGCTTCACAAGTAAGCCATTCAATTCAAATGAGCAGGTTACCTTAGAACACTCAACCACCAAAGGCCTCGCTTATCAAAATGTTTGAAGAAATGAGAAAGATTATTTTACAAAGTTCAAAAGGATCTACAGACCTCCACATGCTGACAAAGAGAACATAGGTATTCATATGCAAATAAACATGACCAACTGAATGTTTATTGAAGCCTGAGATCTTCCAATGAGACTCCATTGGAAAAGTTCCTTGACAAGGTCACGTACTGATCTGGTTTGAAATAACAACAAAAAAAAAAAGACAGAAAAATTCTGCAGCCCTTCAATCAATCACAATCCACCTCAGTGCCCACAGACACAAGTACACCCAATTTAAGTAATTACACTCAAAATCAGAATGCATGAAATACCACAGAGGCTCATGCAAATTCAAAGTTGTCAGAGATTGCTTGCTATTTGATAGGAAATTATTAAAACATGGCCACAGGGAGGTGTCTGCATAGCTGTAGCTGAGACACATTTACAGCACAGATTCCTAACATTCCTTGTGCCAACTTGTACCTTCAAGAAATGGCTTATGGCAACACATGACTTCAAGACACTTCAATAAGCTGACATTTTCAGACAAGGCAGGCTAAAATCTGTGGAGCTTTGGGGTAGTATTGGAATAACTGGACTATTCAGGCAGCAGATGCTAACGTTAAGACTTCCACCTTAATCGGCACAAGCGCACAGCCACACCAGTGCTGAAAACTTCACAAAGGGCTTGCACTGGAAAATCTGGGTGCGGTCCAAAAGGGACCCAGGGGTCAGCTGATTTTCATTGTAATTCTGGACTGTCTGAGGAATGAACAGTTAGATAACAGGCTTCCTTAGCTTTTGTGCCAAATCAGGCCCAGACCACGATGAAACCACATCAATGGAAACCTTATCTGAACTACTTTGTGACGTCCCATTGGGTTTGTGCCAATGACAGGTCAATAAATTGATGCAGCTATAAATTAACTGCTTAAACAAAAGTCCATCCACTCAATAAATAAAATAAGCACTGTGCACTGCAAATGGTTAAATTAGTGCATTAGATTGATGCTCTGAAGTGCCTTGTAAAATTAATGGTACGGGGGACACAATAGAGGTCTGGTATAGGCATGAAGTAGTAAACTGATATAAGTAAGTTTAAATTTGGTGAAAAATCTAGCTTACACAGTTTTCTTCTCGCCCCAAATGCAGAAAAGGCATGTTGGCTTCCTCAGTTTTGAACTGGAGCTACAAGGCTAATGTAGCTACATATGATGAGGCATCTCATGTATTGTGCAAACTGCATTCCTGAATCATCATACAACTGCCTCAAACTGTGTCAAGTCGCAGAGTAACTTCATATAGTCTCACTTATGTGGATTCCGACATTAAATGACAATGTTGTCTATAAAAGGATGAACAAAAGTATGCTAAAACAGCCATGAATTGTGTTCAAACTTTTGTTCAAGCTCATTGGTGGGATACAAGTTTCCATTATCTTTTAGCTAAATTAGCCTAATAGCAAAATTCACACACTAAACACATCTCGGCAACACAGCAAATAAATAAATACTAATAAAGGCCAGATGTTCATTGTATAATAACTCCATTTATAAGAAGCTCTGGGCTATAACACTAATGTCCAGAAGTTCAGACCAGTGGTGCACCTGGCTAGGCCACAGAAAGGCCAGGACATTGGAGGTGGCTAGCGTTTTAAAAGCACTGTGTCAGTATATAGGGGATTCTGGGCTGACTATTTATAAACCTGAAACCTTAAACTGGTGCTTCCTCCCCTGCAAGGACTCAACCCCAGAACCAGAAGCAAAGAGCAGGAAGCAGCAGGTTGACTTCCTCCATCTTCTTCACAGCAAAGCGCTGCCATCCTGTTTGGGCATCCGCTCCTCTTGAAGAGCACAGCTGGGGCTCAGGACTCAACACCAGCTGGACTGGGAGGAGGTGGGGGAGCAACTTTCTCAGCAACTGGTGCACAGTAAAACAGAGGGGGGCATGCACAGAGTAACTGACCTGTTGAATTAGGTACATATGCCTGGCTCTCAGCTTGCTTGCTCTACCACAAAATATAAACATGACACATCCAATTTAGTTGATCTGCTTGAAGAGATGAGGTATGGGGCCTGGTACAACTTTTATGGATATTAAATACAAGCAAACTAGGGCTGAAGCCCCAAGTCCTCAGTTCTTGTCCTTAGTAGTGGTTAAGAAATAGGCAGAAATACAAAACCTTTGTATGTCAACATTTGGATTCTGAAAAGAGCAGGCGTAACTTCATGCTCATATCATCCAAAAGGAAGTTTCAAAGTCCTGAATGCTTCTGAAGCCCCTTCAGATGCTGCTGTGACTGATGTGTTTGACGTATTCCAGTCACTGATCGCATTACCTACTTTCAGTGACTCAATGTCATCACTGTTGTAACAACCTCATATTTCTGAAAATAACCTAACTTTATAAGAAGTTATTTTCTCTGTAAGAGGAAACTCCAACGCATGCTAATGTAACAAGATTTTCGTTCTAAGCAGTTGTAGATGATTTCTGATCTAGGGGTGGGAAATATTATGATCTTTATCATTATCATGATATAATCTATCATTAATATATCATTAGATCACAATATGCGTTTCATTGCTTCATTCGTCTTCAAATGTTAACACAATGTAAAGGGCAGCTAGCGTTGTGAAATGCTGTAAAAACATAACACCAAAAACCTGAATTATGAGGTTTTGACAGCAACAATATACACCTACAGCATGTAATCCTCAATGGCCTCCTCCAGTCTAAAATCCATCCTCTAGAAATGAGGGTGTGCTTTCAGTCACCCATCGGCTGTTATGTCAATTCTTTCTGTAATTACTGCCACTTTCTTTCACTTTATGATAATGTGACATTTTCACAGTGTGGACAGCTTAAAATGTCCTTGAGGTATCAACAATAGCAACCAAATGCTGTTCAGAATGAGAAGGCTAAGCTTTAAATAGTCTTTGAATGAAACAAATACTGGATAAACATGTCAAGAGTCTAAAAAAAGGATGAGACTATGATTATTAGCTCCCCTAAGAAATGATAGCCAGTCTGGTTCACAATAAATATGCGCGTGTGGGTCTTTGTGTAGAGCAGGACCCAAAGGCCTCTGTTACTGTTTGCTTTGGGTTGAGAGACAGACTCTTTCTTTACCTGCTCTCAGACAAAATTGCACAGCTGGATTTGACATGATCGAGGGGGGGCAGGCCACTGCCAGCTGCGATCTTTTTCATCTGATGTGTGAACAGGCATCTCATTTAATGTACGTGATCACAGTCAGAGGGCATCTTGATGAGAAGTTGTCACACTCGTCAGGAAGGGGTAATCTGATTGGTGTTCACGCTTTCACATACCAATGGCAATGGCTCTTGGACCGAGAAAGAAGGTCTCTTCTATAAACAAACATTTAAACCCATGATATGAATACACTGTCAGCATCAGAAACAAAACCTTGTATCTCTGCTTTTACTGAGGTTTTTTTTCTTTTCCTTTTTTGAAAAAATACCAGCTGACCTTTACATTGTGTCAACGTTTTACGATGAATCAAATGACCTGGGAAAAAACTTGGTAAATGAACTTTTCCCCTTCACCTGTAAAAGTTACCATTTTGGTCTGGCAGCAACCATGTGTGCAAAACGAACAGCATCCACGGCCTACACACACAGTCTCACGCCAAGCTTAACCACCTCACACTGAGTCTCGTTATGAAGCATGACCACATTACATCCTCCTAAATGGTTGAAAACATACTGATGCCCAAGCCAAAGACACCAGCAGCTATCCACCACCAATGGGCAGATTCATCACAAAGCCCTTTCAGCCACTGCACTTAACCAGTCAATGTGATTATGGAGCACTGGGCCAAGACTGATTTGTTCAGGACTGTGAGGCTACATCATATATGTAAAGCCTCTAAAAACTCCAAAGCCTTTTGATGCTGTTAAATTTATCCTCAGATCAATAGGCTTTGCACCAGGACTAAAGTGTTGGCATGCCACGTTGGAAATACGCAGTGGAATGTATAGCCCAGTGTGTTCCATAACTCTCTGCATTTATGCAAGACCATCTACACAAATGCAAACTGTGCCAGGGTTCATCATTCTTCGGATCTCAAATCCATAAAAGCGATGTTGCAATGTGATGCAAATCAGAACAAGAAAGTACATGTCAGGTTTCAGTCTAAAGATTTATGCAGCAGCCTCCCCTTCTATATACCTTTCATTTAGCAGAACTGAGACAGGAGCGGCTGCTGCTGCTGCTTAACATGGCCCAGCACTTTTGATATGAAAGGCATTCTGCATGAGAACCTGTGCACTGTATCTGGATCGCACCTCCATTAAGATAAAGATTTAAGCACCTTAGCTATACCCTACGCCGTTAGGACACATCATAGTTGCAGGGATTTAAGGCCAAGATGTTTTATCAGATGGACCACCAGTGATTCTGGGACATGTTCTTGCAAGAATCAGGGGTTAATAGACAGGAGTGGCCTTGACTCTTGACTTTTTTTAAAAAGATCTGGCAGCAAGATTTGATTAACTGCATACGTTAAAGATTAAAGAGGAGGATAATGTCCCTGGAAGGTTAAGGGTTTGTGAAATCTTATGCGTAACTGTGTCCTTTAACACAGGGCGCTAAGCACCAGCTAAATGGGGAACCAGCACAAGTGAACTGTCTGGCTAAACGTTCACGTCTATGGCCGCATAAATGCTCGTTTTGACTACTTATTTACAACCAAACGACTAAGCTGTGAGCGAGCTAACGTCTCGTTAAAAGCCATTCTGAAAAACATGAATGAAAGAAGACGCAAAAGCCATTTAACTATTGTTGCGCATCCACTCTTAAAGGGTCGTGCTGTAGGAAGAGCCGCTCGTTATCTGACACACAAACACGCCAACGTTACCGGCCTGTTTAACGTGATGTCCACCAAATGAGCAAATTTGTGCTCCGTTAGGGTTAAAACCGCAGCACGTTACGTTAACCGAGCTCTCCGCTCCGTGTTTTGTAGCCAAACAGGCGAAAGCAAGAGCTGTAGCCCGAGGAAGGGAAAAACAACAAGAGCAGAAACTTTACCGACTGCAGGAAGGCGAGGGTCCTCACGTAATCCCGCTCCGTGTTCAAAATCTCGTTCAAAACGCAGAGTCTGAGGCGAACCTGGCGGTCCGAGTCTCTTTTCTGATCCGCGTTTTCTTGAGGACTGTCCTCCTCCATGTTTCTCGCTCACGCCAAAGCCCCTTCCAGTGGAAAAAAACACACAAACCCACCAAAAACGATGCCCCTTGCTCGCAGAAGCCGTGTGTGTTTTCAGTCCATCTCCCCTCGCATGGCACCCACCGCAGGGGGAGGATGCGGCAGTTTTAAAAAAACAGAGAAATCCCCTCAGCGCTCTTTGGCTTCAGCGAAACTTCAGGGAAAGTTAAAACACTCCGCACGCGAGCGGTCCGTTAGAAAACGGTAGCTATTTGTGTGCTATTAAAAAAAAACCGCGGTGCCGAAGAGGTCGCGAGACAGACGCGTTCGCCAGCGTGCCGCGGTCTATCAGTCGAAGTGACCCTCGGCGTCTCCTCTGCGGAGTTCCGCCGTCCTCCTCTGTTTACTGTTTACCAAGCAAGAGAAACGCTGACCTAACTCATGATGTACGAGCTCACGGCGAGCACCGAAGAGCTAAACGGTGACCAGTACTAGGAAAAGTTAAGCCCGGAGAAGAGAGAGCTCGCCGGCGGGGGGGCTACATGAGCAGCGAGACGGTGTGGGAGTGAGAGAGTGTGGACTGAGTATATCAGTCGGTCAGCTACTGAGCTACTGAAGGGACAGGGAGAGTGTGAGTGAGTTAGCCCCGTCTCCTGTTCGCGCTCAGCAGCGCAGCCTGGCTCCCTGTGCACTTCTCTTTTCTGCTGCTCTGCTCAACAGCTAGGTTCGACATTTGAACCTTTACTCTGTTATTGTTAGTCTACAATTTACATGAGCTGCTGCTCAGTTTGAATGTATAGGTTTACCCCAACGGCAACATCTGACCGAGTCAACAAAAAAGGCTAGAGATCACAGGCGGTTCTGTAGAAGTTATAAAGCAAGAAAACCCGAGTCCCTCAGATGCTAATTTTTATGAGCCCCGAGGGGATGAACACAGACCTGAGTGCTTCCACTGCACACTTCGGTGCTAATCTGTGCTGTTGCCAGTTCGATAAATTTACTTCAGAGTGTATCCTGGGGCCAAAAGGATATATGCAATTAAAGGGGAAGTCCACTGATTTTTCAAATTTTTGTATAATCCAGTCATCGAGATGTTAACAGTCATTCAAACTGGTTTGTTGTGAAATTTCATTGTAGTGTGACTTGCCAATACATAGAATACATTTTCTTTGTCTCCACACGTGATTTGTCCTCACGCTGCCCTACATGTACAGCTCCGCCATAAGTGGCTTTTAGGCCCAATCTTAGCCTTAAAACTTTAGTAAATCAATGCCTCAGACATCAAGCAACATAGTCATAACCATATAAATGTAGTGATTTTCTCTGAGGAAGCTTTCAGAGGCATTAAACGCTTCAGATGTCTGGTTCTCATCACCACAATTCTGACTTTCTGTAGAACACAGCATTTCACACCAAACCACCCTGAAGACTGTTTACATCTTAACCATTAAATCATGCAATCCCCTTCAAAAATCTGTAGCTGATTTATTTTCAGAGTATCAGTGGGTGAGTACAGATGCAGTATAATTTGCTGCTGCATCACTGCTGATGCAATCACTGCTGCAACAACACAGCTTTTCTGAACTGAACTGGTGGTGATATAGGAACATCCTGGGCGCTACCAACGCCTCATGAGAAACTGGTGTCAGAACTCATCCACATCCTGTTTACAAAGGCTATAGAGAGTAAAACCAAGAAATCAGTTAACACAAAGGCGCACAGTGTTACCACATTAACCAAGAGAATCCATCGCATCAGGGTGTGGAAGACTGCTTAGACTGAACGAAGGAGACTGTTTGAAAGTTTTCCATTCCCAGCCATTTCATAGCTGTCTGACTATGAATGGTCACATATGAATGGCCCATGACCACAGACTGGTTGATTAGAGCAGTTGCGGTTAATTAATATGATATTAAATGGAGTAATTAAGTAATAAAAGGGTGCGTGGGTGACAGTAGATGTTTCTTTCAGGAGTACACAACATCAAACATCTGTATACAGACTCCATCTAGTGACAAAAATGATGCAGCACGCACTGGCGCAAAACTCCCAGCCTGCTGTTGCTGTTTATGATGTCACTCTTTATGACTAGAGTTGATTCAACACCAGAATTCTGGAAAAAAAAAAAATCTAATCCTGATTTGAACAATCATCGAGGTAAGAGTGTGTTTTAAATAATGGATTATATACTTTTAAAATGACAGATTTTTGATAAATGAAATTGCATCTTAATCATATTATATAAACAAATGCAATGCATTTTAATCCTTAATTATATTTAAATGTGTGGATTTTTCAAATCTGTTCATTTGTTGGAACAAATTTGCTCATTTGAGATATCCTGTAGACAATGTACTCGCTCAAAGCATGATAACACCAAAGGCTTATTGTCCAAACGTTTATATTTATTTATCTGTCTACCCTTTTTCTGAATATACTGAATGTTAAGATATATTATTATCTTTTCATGTACTTAGCCATTTTCTGACATGTAGTAGCCCTTCATTAGTCATAGTGACTGGTCATGTCACTTTTTAACACCTACTAAAGCCTATGACTCACACTGTGATGGTGAATACTTTGACCTGCACCTCCACGCAGACCTGTTTTAATACTATGACATTTTCAGTATAATCTTCTCATTTCAGGTCCTGCCCCAGCAGCTCAGTGCAGTTTAGACTTGACATTTTAAAAATTTAAATGAGTTCTCGTTGCAACATTCTAATGAGGGCTTGCCTGTGTGCTTTGGATCATTGCCTTCCCTCATGACCCATCTGCACTCCCTCTAACTTTGACTCTAAAGGCCTAAGGGAAGACTCATGGACACCGACATTAGCTGAGGTGAGCGAGGCTTGCGAATCCTTTGAAGTTTTTTTTCCTTCAAGTTCAAGTGAAGGGGAGTTTTTTGGCAGTCAGGCAAATCATAACATTTTTGAATTTTCCCCATTTGGCTGTAAATGTAGTTAAAGGTAGAGCTCTGGAACACAGAAATATGGGAACCTTCCAGACTAATAAGCATAAACATGCTGGTTTGTTTACCAAACTCACTCTATCCCCCTGTAATTGGATTCAGTTCACTAGAGGGCAATTACTTTTTGACACCTCAAGACTGCTTATTTAATTACCTCGCACACTCCACAACTGACAAGGGTGCAAATATTTGTGTCTCTTAGACTCCCTTCACTTTCTGAAGTGAACCACAGAATAAATTCAGCCTAATAGCAGAAACATACATTAATAGACACAGGACAAATACTTTTCCACCAGTACTGTGTTGCCACGTGACCTCTCGTGCTACACATTTATTCGTTCATCTATTGGCAGAAAGTCTCAAATGACAGTTTAAAGGCTGCAGTGATTAATCAACAAAGTCCACTAGTTGCTGATGATCCCAATTATGTGGAAAAATGTCGCCATTAAACGTTTGTACAAAATCAAAAGCTCCATTATGCTTTATGATATTTAAGTGATAAACAGTCATCTGGACAGATTGTATACTACAGGAAGTACTAAGAGTGATATTTGGGGGAAGTCGTGGGCTGGAGGTTAGGGAACTGGCTCTGTGACCGGAAGGTTGCTGGTTCAATTCCCAGGGCCGACAGCACATGACTGTGGTGTCCTTGAGCAAGACACCCAACCCCCAATTGCTCCCCGAGCACCGTGGATAGGGCTGCCCACTGCTCCGGGCAAGTGTGCTCACTGCCCCCTAGTGTGTGTGTCTATTCACTAGTGTGTATGTTGTGTTAACCCATTCCACGGATGGGTTAAATGCGGAGGTGAAATTTCCCCATTTGTGGGATTAATAAAGTATTACTTAATAACGTATCACTTAATTCTGGTGTTTTGTTGCTTTATAACATGTGAAATTGCTTGTCTTACATAGGGAAGTTTGAATGGTGGTGGTACATTGATGGGAATAATGAATTATTTGTAGATCTTTTTATTTTTCTAATACATTTTATGTGGCAGGGAGCAGCAAGCAGTTGCCTTCTGAACATTTAAGAAGTCTCCTGTGCTCTACCAGACTTGCCATTCATGTACAGCTGTACGCTTTCGTTGCTTGGGTTATGCTGGATGTTACTTCATACATGCAGCCACTGTAACACTTTAAACATTGTTGACCTGGATGTACCAGCCTTCGTCGACACTTGGGCCATCACACACAGCTCTCCCTGCAGTACCACCTGCGGACTGGGCCTCCGTACCCAGGAGCTCTGCCCTTTGGGTGCAGCCAAGGCCAACGGTAGTTCCTGCTGGGTTCGCCAAGTCCAATGCCTGGACAGCTGGCAGTGTGGCCTGCAGACTCAAACAGTTGCCGTTGGACAGCACCTGGAGTTGGACTGTCTAGAGGAAGTCATGGAGGTCATGGGTTATTTTGCCTTTATGGTATCTTGGCGTTTTGCAAGAGGCATTGTTACCACCGATAACAGCTTGTTTGTGCGATACGACGTTCCAGGACTGGACAGGGTGGTACTGGACCCAGTGAGAGAGGAAGACGCTGGGACATACCGCTGTGACGTACAGGACACATCCTACCACAGAGTGAAGAGAATGTATAAAGGAGTGAAGGTTTTGTCTCCACACGTGTTGAGCTTGAACTTCACTAAGGCTTTGGTTCAGTGGGAGACACCTGGTGGCCTGTGGCCAAATATAACTCTGGTCACTGGGAAACTGTATCCAAGCAACACGGTCCAAAAAATTGTACTGGTCAGCTTAGCCACATCCACCACCCTAACTGTGATCATCTTTCTTGGCCTTTTGATTTTTTCTTACTGGAAGAAGTCAAGGAAGAGGAACCTGCCTTCTCATGACTGTTTAGGAAATCTTTAACTCACTACCCATTTTTTGCTCTTCTTCAAAGCATCTGTCAAAACCTGTTTGCGTTGTGCAATATTCCCTTTAGATGTTTTCGTACTCACATTTCACAGCGGCATGGAACTGGAAGTGAGGAATTGGGCTGGATTACATAGCTTAACATGGTGTCACGTTTCTATGTCCCCTTAAGTTCCAGTAAGACCTTTAAAGAGGAACCAGGAATCTGAAACACTGTGTCACAAATCAATAAATAATGTTAAACTGGATCTTCATACTGTTTCTTTTGCAAGGTTCAACACTTACACAATTTTACAGAGGATGAGAAGAAAAAGGCAAACACATGGTAAACTGACTTGTGTTTTATTGAATGTTCTTTACAGGTTAATGTGTATGCTCACCTCAAATTCTCCAAGTATCCAATGAAAGGTGCTCTACAAAGAGTAGTTAAAATCTTCAAACATATCAAACTTAATCTTAAGGCAGAGAGAGGCCCCATTTCCTCATCTCACAGTAGAATGCAACATTAATGAACCCAGAAGCCATATTTACAGACAATGGAAGTAGGACTATGGGTGTTATACTGATTTTGCATTTTTAATGAACAGTAACTCAAAGTGGCAAACAAGTTGTTCATCCATGATCAATGCACCCTCTGTTCCAGAGTTACTTTGTGAATGTAGGCCCTGGTTTGAATAAATAAGGCCTACTTCATTTACAAGACAAACCCTTAAACATAAATATACAAGGGGTTTTATTGCAGACATTCCTACAAAGTATATAAATATTCTGAAATATTCAGAAATATTCAGAAGCTCCATCCTGCTTTTTCTGATGCTGTGTAACTAGGCAAATAGTCAACCAGTGTGTTTTAGAACATAGAACCAAACTTGGGTGTATTATACATAGTGGAAATAAATCAAAACTGCTGTTCACTCATGACTTATATGTAATATACCCAACACAATATTCCCAAAAGTCTAGACAAGTTCAACACCCCCGTAATGAAGCATTCTGCACCCACAATTTTAGCTGTCCCACATGGAGCACCAACCAACTCCTTGAGCCCAAAAGACATAAAATATAAATTGGTGTGATCAAATAGCAGATAAACTTCTGATTATTTTCAGCACATTTGTATAACTCCAAAATGGTACACAGAGCAGTTCAAAAGGTGGTGAGGTGAGCATTTGCAGAACAGTGTATAATTTGATCAAGCACCTTCTCATTAATAAAAAGCTATAACAAACTGGTTCTCCCCATCATTCTCACTCCACAATAAAGCTGGAACAGAGAACCAGACACAAACAGGAATATAAATTAAAAATAAAACAATTGCTCTCAATTCCATTCAGAGATCAGCCATCATTCCAGCAGCACCCATGCAAAAGCATGTGGCAGAACAGTCAAACTTCAGTATCAATGCAACGATGGTCTCACAGGACCAACATGTATTTACAAAACACGATGCCCCGCCCTGTATTGCTCTTGGAATACAAAAACTACAGCATTTTGACAGTTATACAATCATGCTGTTTTCATAATAATGACAGCATTTTTGGATTCGTGAGGCCATGCGCACAGCTATAGATTTGACTGACAACATTCTGTATTGCAAAATAAAAGATCCAAACAGCCCCGCATTCAAAAGCGCACCTGTTCCTAAGCATTTTGCTCCACAGACAGAACAAATTAATAGTTAATACACAAAAAGTTGTAGAACCTGACTAATTGTACAATTTGCTCTAAAACCTCTAAAGAATTAGTTCTAAAATCCTAGATAAGCAGAGGCTAATTCGCACAGAATCCAGAATCATGAAAAAGTCGAATCTGGATTTGTTAAGTCTTCATGGTGCACACATCTACAGGTCAAGAACATATTAAATGACCCAAACATGCTCACATTGCAGCTCTGGTGTTTATGCAAAGGATTGCATTTCAGCTTTATGCTGATGAAGGAAGCTACTGAAAGCTGACAGAGCAAAACATCATGAAGCCAAAAGCTCAAAAGTCTTGTATGTGTCCTACAAGTTCAGCTTACATGAGAATCCCTCAACCCCCACAAAATCATCTGAATTCATTTTCTACATTACGTAGTATTGCATGAGCTCTAGTACACATGCCTTCACCAACTGTATGCATCAAGTGACCATCAAGTATACAATAATGCATGTATCTACTCACAGTCATACTGGAATGACAAAGATGACAATACTGATAATTACTGTTCAATGATAACTAATTGCTACAAGTCAATTTCTCCAATATCAGGAAAGAACAACATTTAGACATACTGATTTAATGCTGCATTATAGGCAAAGCATGTTCAAACCTAGAAAGAAGACATTCTAAAATCCCCAGCACAAATTGAACTGCTTAACCAAGTTGCTATAAGTCACAAATCTTTGGTAAAATATTGCTTTGCTACTAAGACATGCTTTTAAGCCCAGTATCAACATGGAAGACGTTTGGTATATAACCATCGATTAAGCCAGTTCAGCACATTCTGAATGATGATGTTCATTCCTTTAATGCGAGAGCTACATTGGTTTGTTCCCAGTTGTACAGGGTAAACATGAATAGCAAGCCCTTATAAGGAACAGGGATTATTAAGTAATGATTGAGTCTGTGTACCAGGCAAATTACTGGGTAAAGCAGCAATTTATATACTGTGATAAATAAGCTGGTTACTAGTTTCACTTGGTCACCATCACTGGCTGGTATACTGTGGAAATGTAGAAAGAAGGTTTTGGTTTCCTCTGTAGGTCTAGAAGAGAGATTACTCTGACATTTTGCTGGTGTAAAAGGTGATTACTGGAACATTCATGTAGTATCCAAGTGTAAGGCAATGTCTGCTCCACACATTATTCCAGGCTTGCAAACAGTGACAATTATTTGGATAAATGAAAAGATGAGCCACTTGATTTTTGCCTTTGCCAGTGTCTACAGTGGCAAGTGTCTAGGCATGTTCTATCAAAAAGAGAAGATAAAAACCCAAACGTATCCAACTGCACAGACTTTAAAAAGCTCACCAAGAGAAATTCCTCTTTTTTGTTTACTCAAAACAAAGGTGCAAGATTTATACAGCAGATGAGGACATGATCAAGGCTGAAGCCAAGCAGGATTCAATCTCAAACTAGTCTGTTTAAAAACAGTGAATTACTAAAAACAATGAAAAGGTTGAGAGTGCCCTCATCACCCTCTAGATGAATCCAGTCAAAAGAAAATGTACCTCCATTGTGGGGTTAAAAAATAAAAAGATTCAAATGCTTTTCCAAATTTTACAATCTTAGTTTTAGTAGCAGCTTCTACTGAAGAAGCAAAAAAGGAAAGAAATAAAAAAAGAACCAAGTGCTGGAAAAAGAGGAGTCAACCACCACGAATGACTTCACAGTGTGGGTCAACGTAGGAAATGGATGACTCTGTAGATGGACCAATCCACAGCAATGACAAGGAATGGGGAGAAAAGACTCCTTGAAGAAAACCACTAGCTCCATGAGAATCCAGCAGGTAATGTGTTTATCTCTTCCCTGATTTCATACAGGAAGGAATGGCTCCCCGGGCAGTCAGACCCTCAAAGCGTTTGTATGTGTAGTTAATGAAGACCCAGTCCTTGTTCTTCAAATCGACCTCACTGTGGTTGGACACAACAGTAGCTAGAGGAAAAGATACAATTACGTCAGTGTAAATTTATCAGATAAGATCAGGAGTGAAAGTTCAATAATTCTGCTTATGTCAGTGCATGGAGGAAAAAAAAAAAACAAAAAAAACTTACACGTTGGTTGGAGGATGTCTGAATCAGGGAACTCATCGAAGTTAGAGGTGTCGTCTATACTTTTAATCTCAATTGGAATGGCAGCAGGTCTCTCCCTGTCAGAATAATCAGATTTGTACTCACACAAAATCTCAATAATACTCAATGATCTGCTAACATGTCATTCACAAACTCAACATAATGCTCAACAATGTCCAACATCTGCAAAACAACGTTTACTCAAAATTTCTACCTGATGTGGTCATAGTCAACTCCCTCAAAAAAAGGATTGGACTTGATCTCTTCAACTCCAGAAGCACCGATCCTGTTTTCACTCTCACAGCAGAACCTATTACACAACATGACACAAACAGTGTTAAATACACTTTTAAATCTTGTCAACTGGACGTCACGCACCGCTGAAGACATGAAAATCCCCCATCATCGACAATTAGCAAAAATGTTACCCAAAATGCTTTATACAGTAGTGTTTATGAAGCAGACAACATGTTTCCCAAAAAGCCATGACTCTTTATTGGAAATTAACGTGTGAATGCTTAATAAACAAAGGATAAAACTGAACCTGAGGATAAGGTCCTTCGCCTTCTCAGAGATTGGAACTTCTGGGGGGAATGTCAGGGTTTCCCGCCAATTCATCACTTTCCTATATGTCTCCTGGGGTGTCTCAGAACAGAAAGGAGGGTAACCTGCAATTACACATGCAAACATGCACTAAATTGTTGTGAGAGCTTATACAATCGTGCTGGATACAATTAAAGACATTAAAATGAGATTACTGCTATTAACTCAGCTTGTAATAATCTCACCTATGAGCATCTCATACATGATGACCCCAAGGCTCCACCAGTCACACAGTTTGTTGTATCCATTTTGCATGAATACTTCTGGAGCAATGTAGTCAGGGGTTCCAACAGTGGAGAAGGCCTAAAAGACAGACAATCGTGCTACTTATCTCCACCACAATCCCCCTTTACTTCCCTACTCATTCTAAGCCAGAAAAACTACCCAACAAAATGATGTCTAGACTAAATTTCCTACATTTTTACAAGTCCTTCAAAATGTGAATCATTAAGCAGTTAAATCCGACTTAGAAGAGGTCAAGCCGCTCTATCTAAACCAGTCCTATCCCCAAACACACTTGTCCTTGCGATGTGTAACCATGCAACAGAGGACATGTCTAGAACAAGATTAATATCCCACTGGTTTACAATGACATGCTGGTGACTTACCAGCTGTCTCCTGTTTCTTTTCCATGTTTCCGCTTTTCTCTTTGAGTTCATGTTTTGGAACGCTGCAGAGGAAAACAAACTCCAGGATTAATCCAAGGTAAAAGGGTGACCCTGACATCTTGACACAAGTCATCTTACAATGCTTCAACCAATGCACACATCTTGGCTCTGTTTGTATGCAAACAAAGATTTTACATCTCAACATATCAGTATGAACTATGAGAAGTATCGAGTAAGATACATTACTTAGGTTGCCATAAATGTTTCAAGAGACCTTCTACTGCAGGATTATTACTCAGTTATTAACCTTAATCTCTAAGATAAAAAGAAGCAGGTTAACCTAATAAACTGAATGTTAAAGCTAAACCTTTCAGCAGATCTCCAGGTATGTTTGTTTTCTACCATAATATTTCTACATCCAGCAATTTTTGTGTTGGCTCTAAACATCAAGTGTTCTCTGAAATGGCAACTGAAGTCTAGACTAAATACCATATCAGATTCAGCATACAATTAGGAACTACCATTGTGTCCATTGGTATATCCTAGCAACTGCTGCTATGGTCAACCACAGCATAACAACTCATGTTACCTTCTCGTATTTTATTAAACTAGTGAGATTTATAAAAAGACTTTTCAACATTTCTGCAGAATGTAATTCCTGACATGTTATCAAATTCTTTCAGACCTTGTTGTAGAGAAACCCATCAATTTAGATTTCTTTATAATAGCGGTGACAGGAACCAATGACCCCACGCATCTTTTGAGATATGTGAAATTTATATGTAACTGCGACTGCTTGAATTTTTTAATTTTCTCCCTCCCCCATGGTGCCTATTCTTTACATACTGTGGTGCTTCAGTGCCACATCTGAGGTGCTCTGTGACTCTGATTGCACAGCCTGTGTGAAAGAGCTGATTTATTAACATGAGTGACAAAATGAAAAAATGTTTAATTTCACTATAACACCCTGCCTGTGACTGTTTAGGCCAAAGCCCTTTCGAAAACTACAATGCATCTTTAACCATTTTATGTAATAACTTCCTCTGAGGTAGCTTTTAGAGGAATTAAACACATCAGATGTTTGGTTCCTATTACCACGGCTGTGAAATGTTTCTACAGACTTGTACGTTTCACAACAAACCATTGACTGTTCACATTTTAACGGTTAAGAAATTTTGAAAGATCAGCGGAATTCCCCGTAAAAGGAAAAATTAGCTAGATGGGTCATAACTGTAACAATCTGGCTTAAATGAATAAGTAGACTGACAAAATTTGTCATCCAGCATGGTAACCTATGATGTCAGTGAAAGTTATATAACTGGATCCTAACTGGCTTTGTATAAGTGAAAGCTCATGGGTGATGCACTGTTCATGGCTCTTAGTGTAAACAGGAAGCACTGCATTACTGCACTGACATAAAACAGCTGTGTCAATCAATACGTTCCAGCAAGGGAGCTCTTTTATAGCAGCTGAACAGTATAAAAATGGCCTAAGAGTAGGAGTGCTGAGAGCATGCATGTTGAAAGCAGAGCCAAAATAACAGAATACTTAGCTGGCTTCTGGAGAATATGAGAAATGACTCAAAAGGCCAGGTATTACTGTATCCGCACCACAACTGAAAAAAGTAAGACATTTGACTACTCACTGAAATCACTGGGCAGGCTGTGGTTGAGGTTTCTGTAGAATTCTGTCCTGTGAGCCTTCTTAAGTCCTGTACATAAGCCAAAATCAGACAGCTTCACATGGCCCTGGATAAAAAAAAAAATCATAGATAATTAAAATCAAAGTAATGAGACAGCATGACTAAGCCTACACTGGGAATTTATGAACACACTGGCTTCAACAAGTTTTAAACAAAAATGAACATGAACTGTCACAGCCCACCAATGTTCCCATCAATTAACAGCATTAGTAGGTGCACAAAACTAGCTAAGAAAGTAGTGAAAGCATTTGTGAATTTGATCATGCAAAAGCATTTGTGTGCATGCATCTCACTTTTGAGTCCAGCAGCAGGTTGTCAGGTTTGATGTCTCTGTGGATAAAACCCAGCTGGTGAATGGAGTCAATGGCTAGCACAGTCTCAGCGATGTAAAACTGAGTAGCCTCCTCAGTCAGAGTGTCTTTCTTCATCAACAGAGTCATCATATCTCCTGCAGAGGCAAGGAGCTGCTTTAGAGACATTTGGTATGTGGACAACAACTCGTGTTGATTAAACTGTGCCAAAAAACAGTCCCTTCATTCACTCCGATATGCCTCCAACTGACTACAGAAGTCAAAGGCTGTAAAACAACATTCATTATTAGCAATCCACATAAATATAGCTTCAGTCACTCTTGATCTCAATCTTAAAGCTCCACTCTAGCCAAAATGAAAATTTAAGCATGCAGCATTTGTTGTAAACATGCCTATTGGTCTCCTATAATGTCTACAGCGAGATCTTCCAGATTGAATTATAGGACATCCCTTTCTGATGACTTATCTTCAAGGTGGGAGGGTATTTTCAAAAACTACAAGAACTTTGGGGAGGACTCCACAATTTAGTCATGTACAGTTCCATCTGCTAGCTTCAATCACAATATGCTATGATTGGAGGTCAATGGCTAGTATGTGCCCTTCAAGCTTCAAGTACAGCTTGGCTTGACCTGCCATCCTTCAAGTGGAAGATAAGCACAAAGACTTTACTCTGTCCTGCCACCTGAGTGGCGAAACAAACTCAGACTGGCTGTGCGAACAGCAGAGTCTCTCGCAGTCTTCAAACACAGACTGAAGACACACCACTTTTTACAGCACTGAAGTGAGCACAGAGTTAAGTATTTACCATAATGTATTGTACTACACTTATTGAAAATGTATCACACTGCTGTGTTTAATCCTGTTCTCTTGGTATCAACATAGGCTTTTTGTTACTAGCAATATCTGAGCTCAGTACAAGCCTTCTCTCTAACCTATTTGTAACTAGCAAAGACACTTTGTCTCGGTAGACAAAGCATTTTTTTGTAAGTCGCTCTGGATAAGAGCATCTGATAAATGCTGTAAATGTAAGTATAATGCTTCCTTCAAAAAGTCAGCCACTGCATATTTTCAAACTGCTGCCAACATAATCACAGGACAAGTCAACACGCTTGAAGGAGAATGTTAATTTCTTAATTGGTTCAGTTAATAAATGCAGAGGCATCCAACCCACCCAGAGAGAGCATCCTGGGACCTCCTAATTAACTTTCTGGACCTACTGAATGTCTCAAATTTAAAAATTCTGGGTTTCCCTATAAATACAGTTAGGCCCAGAAATATTTGGACAGTGACACGATCTTCATAATTTGGGCTCTGCATGCCACCACATTGGATATGAAATGAAACGACATATGCAATTGAAGTGTAGACCTTTGTTTAATTCAAGAGGTTGCACAAAAATATTCTATGAAACGTTTAGGAATTGCAACCATTTTTCTACAAAGTCTCCTCATTTCAGGGGCTCAAAAGTAATTGGACAAATGAACATTACCATAAAAAAATTTCATTTTTAATACTTTGTTGAGAATCCTTTTGCAGGCAATGACTGTCTGAAGTCTAGAACTCATGGACATCACCAAACACTGGGTTTTGTCCTTTGTGATGCTTTGTCAGGCCTTCAGATACTTTGTCTTCAGTTGCCTGTTTGTGGGTCTTTCTGTCTTAAGTTTTGTCTTAAGCAAGTGAAATACATGGTCGAACGGTTTGAGATCTGGTGATTGACACAGCCATTGCATAATATTCCACTTCTTTGCCTTAAAAAAAACTCCTGGGATGTTTTCACAATACGTTTTGGGTCATTGTCCATCTGCACTGTGAAGCGACGTCCAATCAACCTTGCTGCATTTGGTTGAATCTGAGCAGAAAGTATATCGCTGTACACGTCAGAATTCTTCCAGCTGCTTCACTCTTATGTCACATCATCAATAAACAGTAGTGACCCAGTGCCATTGGAAGCCATGCATGCCCATGCCATCACACTGCCTCCACCACGTTTTACAGACAATGTGGTGTGCTTTTGATCATGATCCGTTTCAATCCTTCTCCATACTTCATCTTCTTCCCATCATTCTGGTACAGGTTGATCTTAGTTTCATCTGTCCAAAGAACGCTGTTCCAGAAGTTCCAGGCTTCTTTATATGTTTTTGGCAGTCTAATCTGGCCTTTCTATTTTTGAGGCTGATTAATGGTTTGCACCTTGTGGTGAACCATGTGTATTTGCTCTCATGAAGTCTTCTATTTATAGTAGACTTAGATACTGATACACCTACTTCCTGGAGAGTTTTCTTAGCTGGGCTGGATGTTGTGAAGGGTTTTCTTCACCATGGAAAGGATTCTGTGATCATCCACCTCTGTTGTCTTCTGTGGACATCCATGCCTTTTTGAGTTCCCGAGGTCACCAGAGTGCTCTTTTTTTCGCCAGAATGTACCAAACTGTTGATTCGGCCACTCCTAACATTTCTGCTATCTCTCTGGTGGATTTTTTTCTTTTTTTCAGCCTAATGATGGTCTGCTTCACTTCCAATGAGAGCTCCTTTGACCACATGTTGTGGGTTCACAGCGACAGCTTCAAAATGCCACACCTGTAATCAACTTCAGACCTTCTACTTTTCTAATTGATGATGGATTAATGAGGGAATAGCCCATACAGCCTATGAAATAGCTTTTGAGATAATTGTCCAATTATTGTCCAATGTCCTTTGGACCCTTGAAAAAGAATCAGCTACATATTAAAGAGCTGTAATTCCTAAATCCTTCCTCCAATTGGGATGTGTATACCCTCCAATTAAAGAAGAGAGTCTGCACTTTAAGCTCTTGTTGATTATTCAGCTGTATCTTGAATACGTTATGGAAAATAGCTAAAATAGCAAAACTTGTGTCACTGTCTAAATATTTCTGGGCTTAACTGTATATTATATTATGCTGTCCATTAGGGTAAAATAAACTCTCAAAACACAAATTCAGGGAAAGTTAATTTTTTAGTATCACCAACAATCAGCAAGCTTCTGTCTTTAATATTCTTAAATGACTAGAGATGTAGCACTTCTCTGCCTCAGGGTGGCGATGTAGCAGACTGGTTCACCCAGTTCATCCTTGTTAACTTAGCAACTGTAACTATGCCCAGGAGACCTCTGAAAAACATTACAATATGCTGTAGAATATTTACCAAATCTGAAAACTTGCCCAATTATTCAAGACTTTGGTGGAAAGAGTGAATTGTTACTCATTTCTATGGGCAATTGTGAGAGAGTTAGCAGCCAGCCAATGCTGGACAAGCCAGCCAGCCAACCAACCAACCAAGCCAACCATGGGACCCCCAAATATCAGGAGGTATTTCACACACTGGGCAAGACAATTCACGCTCCATCACTGCACTAACTCACATTAGCCTAATAAGGCTTACTTCAACTCGGTTATGTCTTTATTAAAGAAAAATCTTATACAACGAAGAGCAACAGCAGGGAATCTCCCTAGCACTACAAATGACACAGAAGGAGATGTATGTGAAAGTTTGTGCTCTCTTGGTCAAATAGCATGTTTTGCTCATTTTCTGTGAATCTATCCTCTACATTCACTATTGTTATTCTCATTTCTACACATTTTACACACAATTACTGTTTATTTGGTCGATATTAGAGAAACACTAAGTTTTGGTATATTTTATACCACGCCCCGACCCCCCAACTGTTTGTTTCCTGCCATTTCCTGCACAGGATGTGTGAACATATTTTCACTTAGAAAAATCAAGATAACGTAATTTGACTGGTGGTTGTTGCATATGACTGTACAATGCTGCACTGTAGAATACTATAATAACATATTTAATGCTAGTTTACTCCAGTAATGTAATATCAAACTCTGGATACCTTCTAACAGACCAATTTGTTCCTAAATGCTAAAATGTAAACATTAACTATTTTTGAATTTATCTGTAGTTAGTCAGCACCCACCTCCAGGTAAGAACTCCATTATGAGGTAGAGGTTCATCTTGTCCTGAAAGCTGTAGAACATCTTCACAACCCACAGGCTGTCTGCCTCCACCAGAATGTCCCTTTCTGCCCGAATATGGCCAATCTAGCAGGTGTAGGCAAAACAAAGAAACTGTTGTATGACATGTCACCAGCAAATGAGTGAGTGAATGAGTTTTCCAGGCTCACTCTGCATACTCTGAGTCTGTTGAAACCCTGTTTATTCTACACGCCTAAATTTTCAAAGTGTAAAGACTTCCCATCATAATATTCACCCAAAAAAATACAATATCTTGTCAGTCATACTTCCTCTGTCACATGCTGCCAAACCTAAAGATGAAATATTCAAATGGTGA
The DNA here is from genome assembly GCF_015220715.1 of Pygocentrus nattereri. Classification (NCBI taxonomy): domain Eukaryota; kingdom Metazoa; phylum Chordata; class Actinopteri; order Characiformes; family Serrasalmidae; genus Pygocentrus; species Pygocentrus nattereri. The sequence continues at coordinate 18,325,555 of NC_051238.1, read as the reverse complement.
CAGATGCAAGAACAGCCCAGATTGATCCATTACTTAATCAAAGAAGACTCACCTGTTCTTTCTCAAGCATATCAGCCTTGCGCAAAATCTTCATGGCATACACATGGCCTGTGTCTTTCTTCTGAACCAAGCGCACCTATATCAACAACATGTGTAAGCCAAATCTAATAATGCTAATTTAATGAACTAAACAGAAAATTCAATTCTGTGACGTTCAGTACAATTAACAATAAATAAACAACAAAAAGCTCAATATGCAGTGCAGGGTTCAGAAGATCAGACATGGATATATGTCAGATTTCAATGGCCATACCTCTCCGAAAGCACCACGACCGATCACCTTGAGTGACTCAAAATCATCTAGTCCGAGGCGTGTTCGTTTCAGCCGGAGAAATTCTGTCTCTTTCCTTGCATGCTGAGATCGCCGTATACGCTTCTACAAATTAAAAGTCATTTAAGATCATTTTTAAATTTAGACATTAGTGGCAAAACTTTTCAACTCACAATACCACCAAAATTTTAACTTTGATATGTTATTTAAACAAGGATGATTAATGTTAAGTGTAAAGTGAAGTTAACATTTAAATCAAAGTTGCTAACACAATAATTTTATATAGCATTATCAACAACAGCAATACATGACACATTGTGGGGGGGGGGCACAAAGCAAAACTACTCCTCTACCTCTTCATCAGCTAGTCCCTCTTGATCCATCACCTTCTCCAACTTCTGCTGCCTATGACACATACACAGTGTTTTAGTACATCTATGAAAGGAATATATTTTCACATAACAATAAAGAAGTGTTGTCCTTTCTGGCAAAACTTTTAAACAAAGTTGAACAAGAAAATGCCATGTGTACTAATTTTAAGAGTGAATCATGAAACAGAAATCGGCACAGCTCCAGCCAGCATACATAACGGGTTAGAAAAGTAAAAAGCAAATAAACTGCAGTCCGTCACCTCTTCATATGCGCCAGACTAGAGCAGGGAGGGAAAGATTCCAAAGTAGTTTCATTGCATTGTTAAGATGCTCAAGATACTCAATGCATTGCTCAGACATGTCAAACTAGTTTTAATGGTACTGAATACCACAGAAGTTTACAAAGATAGATTACTCATTACTTGACATTAAGCCATTTTCAACTAGAGCAGAATGAGTTAACACACAAATACTGTGCTAATCTTGAACATCAGTTTCTGAGGGTACAGCTCAGGATGATAGTGTTTTGACAGGATTCGCTCACCTCATCTCCCTCTCCTCGTGTTGGGAGATCAGATTGCTGTAGAAGTTCTCAAGGGTCACTTTGGCCAGCGTGACCCGTTCTTTTGTATGATTGCTCATTGAGGAGCAAGATGTCTGACCTGTCATTGCCATGGTTACCTGGAAAGTTAGCACAGACAGAACATCACAATAATATTTAATTAAACAGCAGAATCATTTAATTATGATAGATAATTAACCATATCTTCTTAAACATATATCTACACCATGCCAGTTGGTGTTCAGCTACAGAATACAGTATACTTGGGTTACATTAATAGTAAGTAGCCTGTAATTTACAGACTAACAATTATGGGTCTTTTCTAAATCCACATGAACACTATAGTTGCAGTACTGCTCCATATTCTTTCTACAGCAGCATTCTTTCTGCAACTTGCTGTATAGCAGAATCCTCATATAATTTTTTTATAGCATTTTCATTAGTATAGTATAGTGTTTTTTCATTAGTGTTTATAGCCCACTAATGAAAAAAATCAAAAAGCCTGCCCAGAAATATCAACCCCAAACCACCTGCAGCCTTTTGAAATTTACATAATGAAAGATACATAATCAGAGTGCTTTTAGGCTTTAAACCAGGTAATCTTACTCTAGAGCTGGGGTGGTGAACTGCAGTCTTGAAGAACCAGAGTCCAAGCTAATTTGGCAGGTTTCCTGCATATAGTACAACAATTTCACCTAGCAATCAGCTGCTGACTTGAATCAGGTGTGTCTGAGTATGAAAAGCACCAAATTGTGCTGGACTTCATACCTCCAGGACTGGAGTTCACCACAACTCCGCTATAAGAGGCCAATAGACATATTTACAACAGATGTAGAGATGGTCATATTTTTTCCATTTTGGCCAGCACTTTAAGGGATGGCTGAGTAAAAATTACATTTACACAATTATCCACCGACCCCAAACCATTTTTCCACTGGAACCACAAGGCTAATATGACAATAAATATCATTTGGCTGACACGGACTTCTATTTCTACCCTTGTAGCTAGCTCCAGTGCAAAACATGCACACTTTAGATAGTTACAAAATGTATCTTGGCCGATGTAGGGTACTTATCTAGGTTAGTAAAGTAAACTTAGTTCTGTAAACCACCCTTTCAGTGAGTCACGCAAAATTAAACAACACAGTAGCAACAACTGCACATATTTGACACGTTTTCCTTGCTCAAACCTAAAAGGCTAGCGTTAAATTGGCAAAGTGCCATGAGCAGCACGAATTCAAAAACAGTAGTTAACCCAACTCACCTAGCTACCTGACATACAGACGTGTTTCATTCCAAGATCAACCATCTAGTGAACGTTACTGACACTTTGAATAATGTAAATTTACATACTAGTTAGACAGGAAAGCGAGAATGCAGTAGCTACTAATTTCTCGAGACTGAGGAGCTGAAAGTCCATAGAAATGCAGTTACTCACCAACATGAGCAAGACTCCGAGTATTTTAAGAAGGCTACAAACAGTTAGCGAACAACCCGGCTAACATCAAATTAGCCAGCTAGCGGCACTCCAACAGCACAACTGAAACTAAACTCTTACTCCACAGTTAGTTGCCCGAGTGTTATCTGCTACCTTGTAGTCATCCGACGTTACAGGGTACATTTGAAACAAAAGACACGACACAGAGGGACTAGTTACGGAGACGGAATAAACACGGGGCGAGCTAAGGTTAGGGTTAACGTTAGCTCAACTAACGCTCACTTAAGCAGTTGACTAACGCTGTTTGTACACTACGACTTAGAGCTCGTTCGACAAGCTGTGGGTGCTTGACACAACACGTAATCACAACTAAGCAAAAGCGAACTCGTTTAAATGTCTTTTTACCCACAACTTACTAAGTTCCCTGAAGTTACTTTTAATTACTTACCTTCTTCTCGACCCAAAAGTGACTGCAGCCTACTTGTGGACAGCGGTCATTATTTCCTTCTTCCAGGTTGCTATTTCAGTGGCAGTCCACCACAATAAAAGTCCTACTCGATATTTTGAAAGACGGAACTCGTGGTGTTTCGTGGAGGGAAATTCGTCAGTGTTTCGCAAAAGAAATAGAAATAACAATAAAAAATAATGATAGAGAAATAAACGTAATATTTATTACTACATGAATTAAGAGTTATAAAAGAACTCTAGAATAGGCGCTACTACATTATAAAACAACAAAGAGAAATCATAAGTAATCCACTAATCGTCGAGAGATGTTTGTTAAATGTTTGTTAGCACAGGTGGCTAACGGTTCTAATAGGCCCTCGTCTCCTAAAGTGACGTTCAAAAATGACTTTACAATGCTAAAAATGAAATCTGGATTGTGACTGTAAAATGCACTATTTTATACACTATACAGTCCACGGCATGTGGGTAAATTTACGTGGGTTTATTTCATCTAATTTTCACCAGATGGCAGCACAGGTCTAATGTCTGTTCCGCTTTCACTCATGAGCACGTTTTCACTTTACAGACCCCAGTAGCGATACTGAAGCACGACGTCGCTTGTGCCACGAATGATTTGTGTTTACTTGTTATTTCTTTCTTTAAGTGAGGTCTGGTCGAGGTAAATAGTGTGTACTGATGTTTCATTCCTTCAAATGAGGTGTGACTTTATGCCTTCTCTGTTGAATTTGTGGGTTAGTACAGTGATCTTTTGTCCTGTTGGTGGCATTTTACACTGGGGATGTGTTAAAATAGGATCAGCTTCACCTGGAGATGCTGAAGATGATCATATATCACATACATAAAAGTACATAAACGCTTCTGCTGCTCTTTCAGAACTAAAATGCTTTGTCTGAATACATGTAGGCCTGCAGGGAAAAGAACAGCATTCGTTGAACAAGGTGGGATGAATGATAGCACACATTTCTCTTAGATCCAATGCTAAATAACAGTAACACTTTACTGAAGGGTGACATTGCAAACGTATGTGACACCTATAAAGCTTTCAACTGACATAAGCCTGCATAACATTTATAAAGTCTTTATTCCAGCAAGCGTAAGGCTGCTTTTGTCAGTTTGGGTGAGATTTTACCCCAGAAAGTGCTATGACAACTTACTGTTGTTGGAATAAGCTTTTATAAAGGTTTATGTTTAAGGCAGTTGTCATGACAGGCTTGTGTAGGTGTCATAACCATATGAGTGCTGCTCTTCAGTAAAATCTTACCAATAAAACCAAGGCTAATAGCCCAATAACAATACTATTAAAAGGGGAATTATTTGTGATTACAGTGAAAATCAGTCAATGTGTACGTCAAAACTACATGTGGTGAATGGTGGAAGAGTTTGGAAGGACCCTAACATACATACCTATTAAACCAAAAACAAAACACATCCAGTTCCATTAAAGCTTAAAGAAAACAGTGTTGGTCTTTTTGATAAAATATGCGAGGATTGATTTTCTTGGGCCAAATTCAAACAAGTGTCTTAAGAATGAACATCTTCATAAATGTGCCTTACACACTCACATACTTCATCAAAACGATTTTTAAGAGTTTTTCAAATGAATTAAGAATGACTGTAAGAAAAAAAGTGTATTCTTGAAGAAAAAAATGTCTTGAATACTTGAATATTTTCTTAACCTTACAACAGCCTCAATTTATGTCTCAGACTAAGAACTGACAGAGCGATGCTCTTAAACTTCTAATAATTTACATAAAATACAGTTGTTAAAATAAACCGAGGGGGATGTTTCCTTCACCATTACGTCTAGCCCGTTTGCTCTTTTTTCTTTTGTTTCATCTTCATTTTTCATTTTGAAAAAGCGTCTATATGGAACCACATGCAACACATTCTACATCAGTCTGAAGAGCCATTTCACCAGGCAAAGAACCTCTTAAGCTTGAAATTATTCTGTATATAACTCATCGTTCTAAATAGAACCATTCCCTTTCCTAAAGAACCCCTGAAGAACCTTCTTTTCTAAGAGTGTTGTGTGAATCCGACCACAGTATCAGTTCAAGCTTTGGTGAAGTACGAACAAGGACAAAGAACTTTAAAAACTTTCGAGGGCGGGACAAAACTCTGCCCGCTCTTTTAGAAGGAGTGGCTTCTCAAAGTACATGTCGTGTTCAAGTTCATTCTGTCTCTTTTTTCCCATCTCTCCTTGCCTCCATGTCTTTTTCTCTCTTTCTTCCACTGTTTAGCTGCTTTACCTCTTCTTTAGAGTAGGATTTCCAGCAGAAACCCCCTTTTTCCTTGTTTAGGAAAACATTGTTCTGCTTCCAGAAGAAACCGTTGGGAAAACCATAAGAAATTTGGCTCTGGTTCTGAGTACTCTTGAAGAAGAAAGGTAAGATGAATCTATTAACTCCCTTAGCCGGTAAAAACAGTTAAGTTAAAGAAGACACAGATGGATGGAGCTCCTATTATTGTGGTAGATAAGTTGGTTTGATGTGTTTCTTCTCTGCTTGCCATGTGTTTCATACATGTGCTATTTGACTAGCACATAGGAAGTGTTGAAAGTTCCACCATGAGCCACATGGCACATGTACCTGACTCCAATGAACTGAATTACAGGACATTCTATAGAGACAAATCACTTAATTATGTGCTTCAGCTTCACATACAGCTGTATAATATGTAATGTTTGAATGGTTAAAATGACAGGACAGTATATACGTTTTTGATGGATCTTCTTTCTAGACACTCTGCTCTGGACATACAGTGTCCTTAGTAAATCCTGTTGGACCCATGTGGTGTAAAAGGGCCTAAAGCAAAGTGGAATAATAACTAGTCTACTGTATCTGTTTAAGTATACACTGATGATTTCTCTTATAAATCAGTCTGTCGAGCTTTCCTGTGTCACCAGAGGTTCTTTCTATTTCACTTCTAACACAGAGGGTGGCCATATTGAAATACAAGTGAAAGAAAAGTGACATCTTTTGAGAGTACTGTGCTGTGAAAGCAGCACATTTCTATGAATGACAGAGTCTCATTTCATGATTGTCTTATCTCTGGAACTCTGACGTCACTGTAGTAACATTGTACTGTTTCCTGGAGCGCAACTTCTGGTCTTTACTGATAATAAGCAGACCTCTACTATATGCTTTCATGCAGTTAGATGATAAAGGGATCCATCGTCATGTTGACCTGATCCAGCCGTGTGGGACAGAGGGCCATTTCTTAAAGGGCCCATATCATGGAAAACTGTATCTGCTTGCTTTTTTGAAATGAAAGAGTTTGGTGTAGTATGTAAACACTGTTAAAGTTTTACTTTGGAAAACTGACTTGTCCTTGCTTTTTTTTTAAAAGAGCTTGAACAGCAAAACAACACAAAGTTGTTGAATTTACATGATTCAAATGTGTACATCAGTTCCACTCATGCAATGGCGTACATATACATAATACCTGTGTTGAGATAGTGTATTTCTTTCATGTTGAGCCAATGTACACATGATGAAATCATGTAAATTTAAAGCAACTTTTAAGTACCTTTTTTTCAATGTAGTATGTAAACATAAGTTTCAAAACATTGTTCACTCCCCAGTTCACACAGTCCATGTACAGAACTGAAGCTGACAAAAATAGCCCTTTTTTAAATTCATTGTTTTTGTTATGCCACAAAAAGTTAATGCATTTACTTATATCTACCTATTCAGCCCACACTAGTTTCTCTCCCGTTCACATTGAAGTTATAAGGAATGTTTCATCCCAGGCTACTTTTTGATTGAGGCACAATACAGGGCAGCCTATCAGAACAGAGGTAATTTACATACATTAGTCTTAGAAGCACAGTAAAACAGCCCATTTAATTGTAAGGGATAAAAACAGGTTGAGAAAAGGTGGATTATGAGTGTATTCAGTACATAGAATCAAACATAGAATCAAGACATTTGTAGGATATGGGTCCTTTAATACAAGTGGTATAAGCAGTTGCTTAGGGCCCCTGAGCCACCAAGGAGTGAATAGGTTTTCTGTTTGTTTGTATGTATGTATATATGGAAAGTATTTTCTTTCAAGTTTGCATTTAAAGTAGTATCATTTGTGTTGCCCCCCATTCAGAGAGTCATTTAGGGCCCCCAAATATAGCCCTGTCCTCACACACACTGCCGTGTCATATCAGCACAATCCGTTTATCATCTGAATGCATGAAGAAGTTTCTCTTTCAGGAAATTTCACCAGAATTCCTGACTGGGGGCTTGTGTTACGGCTTTCTGTGAATTTCAGATGAATTTCAGGAACATGCCAGCTGCAAGTGCACTAACTACATGTGCTCTCCTATCACGATCAGTCAATCTAGTATGATACATACAAAATACATAAACATGCAGTGGGCAACCTACGCCTGTTTCCACCAGGCAGAGTCTTGTTTCTTGAAGCAATAGGACAAAATATATAGATATAATAGAATATATAGAATAATTGGTTAAAAACCAAACAATGTGTCACACAGGTCACTGCATAGCATACCAAGCATACATATGCAGTGATTAAATGGACAGTGTAAAACACAAACCAAACTTCAACTACACATTTGGCCAGTTTACCACTGATGGCACACATTTTGTGGCAAGGATTTACCAGCACCTTTGTAATGTGTTTCCACAGCAGAACCACATGTGCCTACTGAGTCATGCTCCATTCCTGTCTGACTCATGAGTACAGATACAGCACTGATATCCTTTGCAGTGACAATTTAAAGGCACTATTTTTCATTTTAATCACTTTGTAGTGGATAAACTAGCGTGCTCAGTTGATTGTAGGCCTCCTCAGTTCTAACTATAGCATAAAGTGTGTGGTGGGGTAGAAAAAACAGCTGTGGTAGCTTCACATCTGCTGGAAGGTTCTCCAACAAGGTTCACAATGCTGGTTAGATGTCATTGGATCTACCTTGGTTGATAAGCTTTGTAGTGTTGTGTTTTACTGTCACCCCACCTAATCCACTGCTTTTTATTGTAGGAGTAATGCTTTTTAAATGAGTTGCTTAAATATTGTGGAACTGGCCTTCTTTTTAACCCTTAGTACTCTACACTTCTTATTGTTGTTTTGCTATACATGTAGGCCTTATTAAAATATATTAAGGTATTAATTTGTAACTTTGTAACAATTTACATTATGTATGGACAGATTTGAGTCTGTACTTCTCACTCTGTTTTTAATTGACTCTTTTGATGTCAAGAAATGACTAAACCTCACTAATGTGATCACTAATGAAGTCCCTGACCTTAAGGGGGAATGACATTTTTCTAATTTTTCAATATTTTCCAAAATTTCTGCATAAGTGAAAGGGTAAGACGTAAACAAAGTAATTCAGAGTAGTTTTATGTGAAATATCACAACAGGGGTGATAGCAACCAGATGTCCAAAGTGTTTAATGGCTCCAAAAGCTGCATAGCAAAAAGTTATCACATTAAATAGTTTCACTTGTTATGAAATAATTCACTGCTGGATGCCTGTGAAATTGTTTTACAATAGTTGTGAGAAAACATTTCATCAACATTTATCATCTATCAACATTACCTAATTTAGAAAAAAAGAGGAATTCCACTTTAATAAATCCTTTCTGTGCAAAGAGCAAATTCCAGCTAGAATTGAATGTCTGCTATAGTGAATTTAGACTTTGTCCCATTGGTGTTATGAATGCCATTCGAAAAGCAGTATCAGGTGAAACACTTTTCTTCAGCATTCATACTATGTGAATGTGAACAGCTGTAGGCTAAAAAGGATATGTGTAAATGCACTGGTTTTCACAACATCACCAAAACAATGAATGCAAAATGGCTGTTTTTGTAGTTTCCAAGCCGCTTCTCCGTCAGGGTCGTGGGGGGTGCTGGAGCCTATCCCAGCAGTTTTCAGGCGGAAGGCAGGATACACCCTGGACAGGTCGCCAGTCCATCACAGGGCAGACAGACAGACATAGACAGTCACTCACACATTCACACCTAGGGGCAATCTAGCACGTCCAATTGGCCTGACTGCATGTCTTTGGACTGTGGGAGGAAACCCACACAGACACGGGGAGAACATGCAAACTCCACACAGAGAGGAATCGAACCCAGGCCCTCCTCGCTGTGAGGCGACAGCGCTGCCCACCACGCCACCGTGCCGCCCGTTTTTGTAGTTTGTTTTGCATATACAGATCATGCGGGCTGGGGAGTGAACAGTGTGTTTTGAAATTTCAACAATGTTCATGTGCTACATCAAACTCTCTTATTCAGAAATGTGAGAAAAATTCAGTTTTCCATGATATGGGCCCTTTAAATCTAACAGGACAACAGTTAGGCCCAAATGCATACTCCAAAATAAGCACACTAAAGAAAAAGGCCAGTGGCCTTCCTGATACATAACACTGCGCATCATACATGCCAATAATTCCCTGTAACACAATTAGAAATATATCAGTAAGGATTACTATTTATATTCAAACACACTTTTATGCATGTGTGGATGCTCTCTTTCCTTTTTAGGCATGTAAATTGAGAAAAAGTTCATGCAAGGACTTCGTTCTGGCCTGTGCTGTGTTTTTACAGCAGGGTATACACGGGCTAACTTGCCAGCACATTAGATTAGCACTAGACCATATATTTATTCATATGAAAATATGCGCTCTTTCTTCTTTTATGTCCATTTTAGTGTATAAATAAACTGAACAGTCTATGTGATATAAACATGGGGCAGCTTCTACGCAGGTGCTAGCTTATCAGCACATTAGATTAGCAATACATTTATTTGTACTACTTAATACTACGTTTATACTTTGCTTTGAGCATATATTCCCTCTTGCATACCTATATGCCCTGTCTGGCTCTTTTTATATTCAATTTTATGTCTGGGTACAGTGAAGAACAGTCTATGTAACGTAAACATGGGGCAGCTTCTATGCAGGGTCTAGCTTGTTAGCATATTAGATTAGCAATACATCCATTTGTACTGCCTAATACTTTATACTTTATTTATACTTTGGTTCGAGCATATTTTCACTCGTGTGTAAATATATGCTCTCTCTGTCTTATTTTATATCCATTTTTGTGTCTAAGTTAGTTGAAGAGCCGTTTATGTGAAGGGCGGCTTATACGCAAGGGCTTTTCTTAGCACATTAGATACTGGGAGCAGTGCTGGTTGAACAGTCTCACAGGAAGGAAGGACTTGCGATAGCGCTCCTTCACACACTTGGGGTGAAGGAGCCGGACAGAATGGGACAGAAAAGAAAAGGTTCACTAAGCAATAAAAGTGACAGTAAAACTGTAAAGACGCTGATTCCACAGTGTGGTGTGGGTTTATGGCCTTTCCACACCAGCTGCACACTGCAACCTTAAAAAAGCCTGATCTCTTAATCTCATTACAGACAAACGCACGCACACGCGCACGCGCATGCGTCACCGCAGCTTTCAGTAGCATCACTTTAGTACGCGCGCACACGTGTTCTCATTTACGACTCTGTAACAACACAGTAACGGTCCGAGTCATGTTTTTTCACACACACACACATTAGTGCGTAGACACACACACACACACACACCTTCCACCCGCCCAGTGTGTGCCCTGGACACACCTCACTGGAGCTAATCTTTATTCCTCCAATCGGGCTGTGTAAGGACAGGTAAGTGTACTGACCCCTCCCTCACTGCGCGACGAGTGTGACAGCACGGAAACACACACACACTGAGTTCAGAGCAGTTCTTAACCTAAAGCCCATTAACACAGCAAAACAACACTAAACTAACTCTCAGAGTAAAACGCTTCTCCTCCTGCCTGCCAGTGGTGAGTAATTCTCTCTTCCCTTCAGTGAACCATTATTCCCGCTGAGTGAGTGAGCGAGCGAGGGAGAGAGAGGGAAAGTGTATGCGTGTGGAAATCTTGCATCATACAGGAGCCGCGGCGAAGTTCAAGTAGAAGCTTCTTATTCTTATCCACCTTAAGTGGGGCAGCAGTTACATGTAATGTGTACCGTTTAAGGTGGTACTGAAACTGCGAAACCGTTTTTTTCTGGGTTTTAGCTTCATTTAGGCTACTTGGCTTGAATTGATATTTTCTGGTTAGAAGCTGGCTGGGTTAGCTTCCATCCTCAGTGTGAAGAAAGGACAAGAACTGTTTTGAAAACTGGAAATTAGCAGCTGCTTATTCTGTATTCCAAAACGCTGAAAACCAGCCGATATCTGTGCTACAGGAGCAATAAGCAGTTGGTGAATGGTTGGCTGAAAACAGTTCATTTTTTCAGTTGCTCTCCTTTCAGGTCCAACAAGTGCATTTAGTGCACTAAGGGGAAAATGCCCTGTGATCTGTTTGGTCAGAATAAGTTTAAAGTGCCCAGACAATTTTGTCCTGGAGGCCGAAGGCCAAAAAGACAAAACAGTACTATTCCTAACAATGGAGATAGGTAGGCTTCAGTCTGGGGATGCTTCGATATGTGAACTGTGGGCCAATATCCAATACTTTCCATGTATGTGTCTACCGAGGCTTATACCTGTAGCTACACATACTCATTTTAAAAATGAGAAAATCTGGTCTGGATTCACCTGAACTAGCATTATACAGAAATGTAATATTTTTTAATGTAGTAAAGTGAATAAAATGCATATTTTAGCGCAGTAGCCTTGCATCGTCCTGCGCTTTCAGAGTGATATGTTATAAAAATGCATATAAAAAACAAATGTGCCTGAACTAGTTTTTTTTAACTGGTTTTGCTGTTCCTCTTTCTAGTAACAAAGAACAAAGTCTCCTTCTTGGACATTAAACTGTATATGGAGTGAAATTTGAACAAAGCTTTGAACTAGACTGACTAGAACTAGACTTTCATTTTAGACTTTGTCCAATGAAAGGTCAGAAGCTAGGACCCAGAAGGAGAAAGAAAGCTGCCTTGCTTCTCTACCTCAGGTTTGCCAAAAGCAGCTTAGCCCTGTCTGTGCCTCTATAAGCGTTTCCTGACCTACAAGCTTACGCTGATGTCTGTACATTCATCATTAGTGATCAGGTAGTGAAAAGAGTCATTACAGGCCAAGAAGTAGTTACACATGCTGGGCTGTAAATTCTGCATTTTATTTATTTTATTGCATACATGATACATAAATACCACATAAATGTTCCAATTTCTATATTTTATAAATGCTTATGGATCAACATCGGTATTGGTGTTGACACATTTGTAGATGAAAAATGTTGGATATCTGCATTGGCCGCAGTTCCCATATCAGTGCCTCCCTAATTATTGTTTGGAAATTGTGATATAAATTTGAGTTTGTATCACCCACCCATATGATAATGCCAAAAAAGGAAACTGTCTCTGATTCCTTTGTTTATTTCCCCTCAGTGTGTGGTCTGCTGATGGATTATGGATTATGTGAACAAGCCTCAGGTCTCCCATAGTTTTTTCTGCCACATGCTTTCATATTATGGAGGTGGAGCATATGGGCACCAGCAGGTGCCTAAAATTTCCTTGTCTGAAATTAACATGACCGCTAGTTCGTTTTTGTGACATCTGACCTCCAGTTAATTAGGTTTAGTTTTGTACAGATTAAACATGATTAGAAATAGAAATTAGACTTCTTCTGTAAATGGATTGCTTCTGTAAATGGAGCTTTATACTGCAATGAAAATGTTTGCTGGCCATATGCCTGGCAAACTTACAGTTAAGTTCATGCACAGAAACAGAGAACACTTATCCACCTTTAGCCACTCATGCGTACCACCCGTACGCAAACTCACATCTGTTCTTTATCAAGGCTAAAATTTCCACTGACTGCATAGCACTGAATGTTTTACTGCTTTATCAATGGAATGGGATATAACATACACTCCTATCACCGTACATCCTGCATGTCAGTGAGTCCCTATAATTGATGTTCATAAAACGTTTTCAAGTGTGTACATAATTGTGTATTTTGCATGTTAAATTGAGGAGTTAAGTCTCTACCTTTTCTGTTTTACCATTGATTCAGTGTCTCCCTTTGTTTCTCTCTCTCTCTCTCTCTCTCTCTCTCTCTCTCTCTCTCTCTCTCTCTCTCTCTCTCTCTCTCTCTCTCTCTCTGAGTGAGGTTATTAAATGTTTTTGTGAATGAGTTCTGAACATGTCCTCTAATCTGTGTGGCTGGTGTGTATACATGCGTATGTGTGTGGGAAACCTGAGTGTTCTGCCTTTAGTTCACATTCATACATCTCAGAACCAGTTTTTTTCTTTCATTACATCTGGCCATTGTTTACTTTAGCCATTGTTTACTTGCTTCATTTTTCAATGACTTGTTTGTCATTTATGATCTACAATACTTCTTTTTTTAATTTTCAAAACTCCCATTAAATTATACATTTTCCAGAAAAACATGAAGAGATTAGATAAAAGATAATCCACTTTCCAAAGGAAGGTCAAAAGAAAACAATTGAAAAGACCGGTGTTTTCCCGAAATTGGAGATCCAAAAATAATTAAAAGCTACAGAGAAAACGGGAGATTAATTGGATCATGAGATACAGAAAACGCAACCAACTTCTAAGACTGAACTTTGATGGTGTGGAAAAGCATCCCTACAGATTTCTTTGGAAAACTGAAAGCAAGTCTTCTAAAAAGAGTGGAAAAAGTAATGTAATAGGCAAAAGGCAAAGAGTAGACACTCTAAATACTGAGAAATGTTAAGATTTAGTTGGGTTCTATGTAGATTTCTGGCACATGAAAATGAATAACTTGAACTCAATGGCTAATTTGACTGGAAAATACATAAGTGAATGGTGGTCTCTGACCTTTGCACAGTGCTGCAAGCTTCTCTGCATAATACATAAAGCACACTGCTCAACTCAATTCCTATTTTTGTGTTTCAGGTTCACTTCTGAAAGTCAGTCCAGAGAGGAGCATATTTACAGAAAATTTCTTTAGAAAAACACTTCCTAATCATTGCTGATCACACCTGAGGACAGTATGGAACTTCAGAAGATGGCTAACGGTCACCATGAACTCAGCCCTGGGAAAAGTACCCTGGAGGATAGGTATGTTTCACCTCTCAAATTTTGTTCAAAAGACAGGAATAAATACAAAAACCTCATTTGTGTTATTTTTTGATCTCCAAATGGTTCTCTTTCCTCTGAAATGTCAAATGTTTCCACTTCGGCATTTCCTTTGTTGCTGATAAGACAGTCTTACCTGAGAGAATGAGTATGTTGCACAGTAAGACAAGTCATGTGTGCAGTTAAGATGCATACTTGCATCATAAGATATGGCAACTAATATGCTAATTGCATATTTACAGCATAATTTAATACTCTGTTGCTTTAGATAAACATTAACAACAAATATTTTACATTGAGCAGTGAAAAATGTACAAGGTGACTAGACTAGTGAATACCTCTATACTAGTTTCTTCTGTAAGGTCCAGTAAAATTATGTTTCACTCATTATGCAGGTTCCATAACTTAAATTATTCAAGGCGCTACTATAAAGTGGGAGTGGGAAAAAGTACATTTAGAGCTGCTGAATAGCAACAACCTAGTTTACCCTCAATTTTTTGTTTGACTCCATGCTGGTAAATATACATGTCTGGAAACTGCAAGGTTTTAGTTAGAGAAACACCTACATTACGGCTGTTGAAAAGAAAAAGAGAAAAATCACCATAAAAATTAAATAGGTCTACAGTGAAATGTCAAATTCTAATGCTTAATTTAAATGGTAAAGAAAATGGAAAATTGTCAGTAACAGTGCTGTTTGTTTTCTTCACTCTCCTCCGTTGGTTGGCACAGATGCATTCAAGCAATTTGAACAGCAGATAAAGAGTGAATCATAAACATGCTCCATGGCAGCTGCAATCGATCAATTGAATGTAAATAATTGTGATTACCTATTTAATTTGGCTTACTTGCATCCTAGTTATGTGTTTCTTAAGAGTAAAATTGCAGGCAAAAAGCACTCAGAGAGTTTAAATATAAGCCAAAAACACTTGAGCATGCATGCGAAAAACATTAGAATTAGCTACATAGCTAACAAATAAGCATTACTCATAGTGCCATCTAAAAATGTTAGAGGACCAAATTAGCAGTTAGAGCTTTTTTTGGAGTGATGTGATGCATCCTAGTAAATGCTTTTACTGCTGTCTTTTATTTACATTTATTTCCTCAACTCCAGAGCACCAAGTTATTTTGTTTGCTGCAGACTGATACAACTGATACAACTCAAATAATTGTATTCATCCCAAAAATTGTCACCTTAAATAATTGTCCATCCATCCATCCATTTTCTTAGCCGCTTCTCCGTCAGGGTCGCGGAGGGGTGCCGGAGCCTATCCACCTTAAATAATTGTGATTTAGTGATTGTGATAATTGTGACAGTCCAAATTCTTTAGTAGAAATCACATAAATGATACTTTGTAACTCAGTAACTTTTTACTTCTGGTTTTGAAAGTTGTTACTGCAAACACATGTTCATTAGATCCTGTTGAGGTTCATAGCAGAGAACTAGTTGAGTGGAGAAATACCACTCTGGGTTGATTTGGAGCATTTAAAAAAATCATAGTTTATACATGTTTAAACATTTTTATTGTAAAAGAATGCAATAATTTCCTGAACACTGAATAGCATAAAACATTTTAACATTGCTGTTATATTGTTAAAAGCTTTTAAACTCCAGTTATAAGAGT
Source organism: Pygocentrus nattereri (assembly GCF_015220715.1). Taxonomy (NCBI): domain Eukaryota; kingdom Metazoa; phylum Chordata; class Actinopteri; order Characiformes; family Serrasalmidae; genus Pygocentrus; species Pygocentrus nattereri. Next base: position 18,309,740 of record NC_051238.1, on the reverse strand, counting down.
ACATCCATGATGTCAGTGAGCGTGAACAGCCAATGAGCTGCTTCGCATGCCAATCAATCAGCACTCACTAGCAGTAATGCCTGCCTTCTGCTGCACAAAACCCTTTTGTTGTAGAAAAAAGGAAATATGTATTTTTTTTAGGGAAATACATTCTTCTACTATCTAAAATTAAAGAACTGTTCTGGGCAAATAATTAGAAACTCTTTGAACTTTTCGTTTTTTGCCATTGAGCTCCATTTACTCCCATTCATTGTGGACTGCTTTGTGGGCACCCTCTGCTGTTTAGCAGGCCTGTTTTGATATAACGGTGGGAATAGAAAGTGGCCAGGCTCCTCATAAACTGGCTCTCATTATTGTTTCTTCTCTAAGTAACAGACACTACAGCGGCTTCCATGCTAGCACCCCCTACTGTAGAAACTTCAGGCTGCTATTTGGGAGATTTTTTTGTTGTTATGGAAGAAGCTGCCCTGAAATTCATCTTCAGATGCCAAAACCATGAAGTTTTACATTTACATAATATTACAGCTATTTAATATTATTTAGCAGCCTGTTTAAAATAAATTTTCAGTTTTCAGCCAAGTGTGTCCTGAATTTCAATTTCATTTTCAGCAAAGTTTTTCATTGCTGTTCTTAGCAATGGCACTTAAATCAATAATTACATCATGTTGTGTCAGAAAGTCAGAAAAAGTTCATGTTAGGGCCATAACAAATATTCAGTAGTACTGAATACATTTGATAATCTAAATACTCTAAAACAATAAAACAATCAGTAATTTTATGAATCCCTATCAAGAAACATATTATACCACCTCATTAAAGAAGAACATCACAGGAGCTGAAAACTGAGCAAGACAAAACTTAATATGAATATGGACGTCTACAGAAAAGCTGATTCAGCACTATGGTTCTCATGAGAGCTTACAAACAAATGTGGGTGCCAATATTATGAAAGACATTGTTGCTGCCAAACCTTGTTACTCCACTTTACACTTACTTTTTTTTGTCAGTAAAAATCTCTACTAAATCTCTATCATGTTGTTACTGTGCTAAAAATGTATTTTTAAGCGTAATATTGATATTACATAGCAGGATTTCCCACCTGACAGAAAAAGTGATGTAATGCTGGTAGCAGTTATCAGTTTTAGTCATTTAATAGTTATTTAATGAAGGACCTCAGACATCTCAGTCTTACATGAAGAGGGTTTGGAATTTCTCCAGCTCTGTATCAGGTGTATGTATAGCATGTAATGCTGCTAGGAAACACTAACTGACACTGTGCTTCTCTTTTCTGGCACTGGACATTAGGGCTGAACGATCTGAGGGAGAATATCTAATTGTGATTTTTGTGATCAGTATATTGATTCCAATTGAAATGCAGTTATTTTCTATATATTAAACTCCAGGCATTTTTTTTGCCAGTACATGCGTTTTTTTGGACTTGAGGCTTGAAAAGTGAGGGGCGGATTTACTAAAGTTAGTAATGTGTTGTAAACCTTGCTTTGGCATTAAAAGTGTCTGCCTTGATTTACTACAAAGGGTCAGTGGCTCTTTAGTCCCTGTAATAAGTTGAGGGAGGTGGGTGTATCTCTTTTGCACTTTTGCCTCATTGCATGAGCATTTATAGGAGTTTCCCTCTCAAAGTGCAAAATACTGGGAGGAGAGTATTATAATAAAGGCTGATCGTAAATTCTGACCTCACCCTGAATGTGTTGCATCAGACTGGCATATATTATATTAAATATTTTATATTTCTATTTATGCTCAATAGATTCGATGCTCTGGAGAACATGGCTGAAAGAGACGAGTTCCTGCCCCAGAAGACTGATGGAACCAGAGAAACCAGTTTCACAGATGTATGTATGACATCAGCAGATTACGCAGGTTTACACACATTGAATTCATGTACATTCAAAGGAATCATTTTCTAACTGCAATTTCATTTATATATATATACAGTACAATGGTGCTTGAAAGTTTGTTAACCCTTTAGAATTTTCTATATTTCTGCATAAATATGACAAAAACATCATCAGATTTTCACACAAGTCATAAAAGTAGTTAAAGCGAACTCAATTAAACAGATGACACAAAAATATTATACTTGGTCATTTGTTTATTTAGGAAAATGATCCAATATTACATATTTGTGAGTGGCAAAAGTCTGTGAACCTGTAGGATTAGCAGTTAATTTGAAGGTGAAATTAGGCATTTTCAATCAATGGGATGACAATCAGGTGTGAGTGGGCACCCTGTTTTATTTAAAGAACAGGGATCTATCAAAGTCTGCTCTTCACAGCACATGTTTATGGAAGTGTATCATGGCCCAAACAAAGGAGATTTCTGAGGACCTCAGAAGAAGAGTTGTTGATGCAAGTCAGGCTGGAAAATGTTACAAAACCATCTCTAAAGAGTTTGGACTTCACCAATCCACAGTCAGAAAGATTGTGTACGAATGGAGGAAATTCAAGACCATCGTTTCCCTCCCCAGGAGTGGTTGACCAACAAAGATCACTCCAAGAGCAAGGCGTGTAATAGATGGTGAGGTCCCCAGGGTAACTTCTAAGCAACTGAAGGCCTCTCTCACATTGGCTAATGTTAGTGTTCATGAGTCCACCATCAGGAGAACACTGAACAACAATGGTGTGCATGGCAGGGTTGCAAGGAGAAAGTCACTGCTCTCCAAAAAGAACATTGCTGCTCATCTGCAGTTTGCTAAAGATCACGTGGACAAGCCAGAAGGCTGTTAGAAGAATGTTTTGTGGACGGATGAGACCAAAATAGACCATTTTGGTTTAAATGAAAAGTGTTATGTTTGGAGAAAGAAAAACATTGAATTCCTGCATAAGAACTTTGAGAACAACATGGTAGTGGTAGTATCATGGTTTGGGCCTGTTTTGCTGCATCTGGGACAGGATGGCTTGCCATCATTGATGGAACAATGAATTCTGAATTATATCAGAGAATTCTAAAGGAAAATGTCAGGACATCTGTCCATGAACTGAATCTCAAGAGAAGGTGGGTCATGCAGCAAGACAACAACCCTAAGCACACAAGTCGTTCTACCAAAGAATGGTTAAAGCAGATTAAAGTTAATGTTTTGGAATGGCCAAGTCAAAGTCCTGACCTTAACCCATCAAAATGTTGTGGAAGGACCTGAAGCGAGCAGTTAATTAAGATTAAGAGACCCTTATTAGTCCCACAATGGGGAAATTTCACCTCCGCATTTAACCCATCCATGCAGTGAAACACCACATGCTCACTATTGCACACACTAGGGGCAGTGAGCCCGGAGCGGTGGGCAGCCCTATCCGCAGCGCCCAGGGAGCAGTTGGGGGTTAGGTGTCTTGCTCAAGGACACCTCAGTCATGTACTGTCATCTCTGGGGATCGAACCGGCAACCTTCCGGTCACAGGACCAGTTCCCTAACTTCCAGCCCACGACTGCTCCAATGTGAGGAAACCCACCATCATCCCAGAGTTGAAGCTGTTCTGTACAGAGGAATGGGTTAAAATTCCTCTAAGCTAGTGTGCAGGACTGATGAACAGTTACCGGAAACATTTAGTTGCAGTTATTGCTGCACAAGGGGGGGGTCACACCAGATACTGAAAGCAAAGGTTTGCATACCTTTGCCACACACAAATATGTAATATTGGATCAATAAACAAATGACCAAGTATAATATATTTTTGTGTAATTTGATTAACTGGGTTCTCTTTATCTACATTTAGAGCTTATGTGAAAATCTGATGATATTTTAGGTCATAGTTGTGTAGAAATATAGAAAATTCTAAAGGGTTCGCAAAGCACCACTGTGTGTATATATATATATATATATATATATTTTTTTTTTTTTTTTTTTTTTTTTTTTTTGCATGCATGTGTGTGTTTGTCCATACTTAGTTACTATATTCCATTTATGCTATACTATCGTGTTGTTATGAACACCAATTATAATGTTATAAATCTTTTTCACAGTTCGAGGGAAAAACCTCATTTGGAATGTCCGTCTTCAATCTCAGTAATGCGATCATGGGTAGTGGCATTCTGGGACTGGCCTATGCCATGTCCAACACTGGCATCGTCCTCTTTCTGTGAGTCACACTATCATGGATACTTATAATGTGTGTGTGTGTGTGTGTGTGTGCTGGCCTTTGTTTTGGTTCAGTGCCCTCATTAAATTTCACTAAATTGTTATCGCCATCAGTACAGCATGTCATAAACACAAATGTATTGTCTATGCAAATGTATCTGTGACTGGCGTCTGTGGCTGTGGCTTTTCTGTTGTAAGCTTCATCCAAAGCCAACATCAGAAGGGTAGGGTAAAAGAATAGCAATGTTTGGAGCTGAGCTGCTTTTATTTTTAGCTCATTGTGAAGGGTGTACATGCAGAAGCCACCAGATTTCAGTCTCATTTAATTAAAGGCTGGACACAGCTGTGTATATGTGTGTTTGTGCACGTGTATGTTGGAGTGAGAGAGAGTTTGCGTGTGTTCTTGGCATGAAAGCACCCAGGCTTGATTCTCTATTTATATGCCACCTTAAAGTTAAGTAGGCAGGGCTCTGTGCGTGTGACGTGTGTTTCCAGAAATTCCTATTACGTAAAGTCAAATATTTACAGCGTAAGTTTTGGAGAGGGAACAAACACAAGACTATTTCTTTCTGTCAACTCTTAAGTGTTTGCAAGTCTTGAGCTATATATTTTCCTTAATTAGTACTGTGAGTGTCACACATGAACAGGTTAGGGACCACAGGTAATGCATTCTTCTGCTTTTAGTGCACAGGTTCCATTTATTTGCTTGGAAAAATAAAAAATAAAATACAAAATGTGTCATAGCTTTGGGACAGGCCATATTTTATGTTTTATGTTAAGTTTAGATAATAATCAGCAAGTGTGCAAAAAAAATATAAAATAAAATGTGCAGAAGTGTGTTCTCTGTAGAGGATGTGTAAACTTTTAAAATCAATAAAAACATCAGAAACCAGGGTTTTTTACACAGTACGCCAAACCCTATTGCATTTGTGTTGTGGAAATCAATACAAAAAGAAAAAGTTCATCTATTACTAAAATTATGTGTTGCATTTGATTATTTACCTTATTATATCTTCTTTTTTACAGAATTGGAATGAGCAAATGGCACAGCCTCAGTGTAGATGCTGCAACTTGCCAGCAGGGGGCAGGGTTATGGCAAATATAAAGATTGAGGTTAAGCCAGAGCAAAGACTGGGAAAGGATTAGTTCATGGCTAATGTTAGATAATGAGATTACTAGCTATGTTTACGCTTTGCACTGTAATTGCTCTTAGTTTTACTCTTAGTTCCTGAAAAGATTTTATTACAGAGAAACTGCAGTAGTGCATGTAGGGCAAAGACAGATTCCATCTCAGGTTATTCCAAACCACTGTGGATAAGACGTTTTACACATTTAAGTCCTCTGACAAAAGTCAGTTTACTGACAAGCTGTTTAAGTTCAAAATGCACTGGTTCATTTCAGTCTTGTTTTTTATAGTTCAAGGTGTAGTAAAACGATCACTACATGTTACTATCCCTAAATGAAAAGATAAGATAATTAATTAACTCTCAAAACAAATCAAACATCCCTGTTTTTGATCAAACTTTGAACACTTCATAAGCAGGTCTCATGGCTGGTGCACTCTGGGAAATGAAGTCTTTAACACAGATTCAAAATTCAGTTCAAAAACTCTCTTGTTTGTTTCTGTTGTAGAACACTGTTGATCTTCATTGCCATTCTGACTGCATATTCCATTCATCTGCTGCTGAAGAGTGCAGGAGTGGTTGGTAAGAGTCCAACGTTTAGTTCCTATTTGTGAATTTGCTTTCTTTCAGTTGTTTGTACAATAGGGGAAAATATATATATATTTTTTGTAGTTTAAACAGGTTATTATATCGTTTTACCATAGTATTGTCATTATATGTACTGTACTTGTAGAACACTGATCAACGGCGTGTTTCATTACAAACAGAGCAAAATTAGACTGTTCAACTGGATTTAGTGCAACACAGTATATCAAATATTGAAAACAAATCATTGTTCACAGTTTTTGATAGTATTTTTTAAAATGTAACACTACTGGTTCCTTTTTCTCTGTTCAAACTGATTGGGTGTCTGAAAAAATACATATTGTGACATATTGTGTATCCTATAAATTTCTCAAGTATCCCAATATTATATTTTTGCCATAATAGTCTGCTGTTGTTAACTCTGCCTGTGGATTAAGTAACATTTTCTCACCATGTGTGTGCAGTGAGTTATTTAATGACTCTAGCACTGCAGAAATTGACTCTCAAGACAAATACAGCCTTGTCTTCCTTGCATTAGTTTGGTTTATATTTTTTTTGTTTGTTTAGGAATTCGTGCGTATGAGCAGTTGGGTTTCCGAGCATTTGGGCAGACAGGGAAGATCATAGCAGCCTGCATCATAACTGTTCATAACATCGGAGGTGAGTATGACTGTCAATGTTACTGCTGCTGTCAAACACACTCAGTGCCAAAGAAGCAGCAGTACATACTGATTGTAGCAAAACATTTTAAGCAGCCTTCCTGCATTTCTGTGCTTGTTTAACCTTGTGATAATAGTTTTTTTTTCTTTTACCTATAGCAATGTCGAGCTACCTCTTTATTGTGAAGATTGAGTTGCCCTTTGTTATAGAAGGCCTTCTGGGTCACAAAAGCTCAGGGTAGGTACCAGAGGATTTCTCTCATTTGTATATAATGAAATACAAAATACAGATGGAAAAGGACACTAAAAGTTAGTAAAACACAAAGAGACAAAAAAGAAAAAGGTCGTAGATAAAAGAGAAAATTTGAATAAAAAATAAATGTCTATCATAAAAAAGTGCTGTACATTGTGTATTAGACCCCACATCTTTCTGTGTTTTTCTGTGCCATTTAGGAAAACCTAGTTGTCATGAACTGTGCCGTTAATGCACGTGTGTTCTCCCTTTGTTTTGCTCATCCCCCACCCTGTTATGTCCTGTTAGAGAATGGTATCTAAATGGAAACTACCTCATCATTATCGTCAGTCTTGGTGTAATCCTACCCCTTGCTCTCATGCGACAGCTTGGTATGTCCATCCATCTTTCATCCTTCCATTTCATTTTTCCATTGTCTCATCATCACATTTCATGACAAGCCATTGACAGACACTTTCAGAAGCTTAGAATCATCTTTCCTTACAGAAACAGCAGATTTGTAACACAAAACTACTGATACTGTAATGAACTGTTCTGCATAATAAAGACGTTTTTATGAAAATTTGATCTAAGTGCTGTAATATTGTACCACTTTCAGGGTATCTTGGCTACACCAGTGGTTTCTCTCTCTCCTGCATGGTTTTCTTCCTCATTTCTGTAAGTCTTCATCTGTCATCCTCTGACTTGTGCACTGTGAAAATTGCTGTATATAACCGTGCCATATGTACTATATATGTTAAATGTTAAGTTATGATGACGTACATAATATGTTGTACTTTCAGTATATTGTTTCTCTGTTTGGCTAATCAAGGGAAAATTTAATTAAGCTTTCCCTGTGTGTATATCTTCATATATGTCATGTTAAAACCTTTTTGATGCTCCATTTGAAAATGTCAGCTACCCTTTACATTGTATGAACATTTCATGACTGATGAACCAAAAGAAACAGTCCAAAATCAATATAACATATAGCAACAACTTGTAAATACAGACTGAAAGCATTTAAAACAATCAACGTCAATCAGTACCAGTTCAACAATCTAGCAAATGAGCATGTGAGCTGCCTATGTTTAATAACTAGTCAAATGAAGGTTGTTTAGATTGATGTTTGTAATTTTTTAAAGCCCTTTTTTCTTGGATTAACAGGTCATCTATAAGAAGTTTGTCATGGAGTGTCCAGTGTATAGTGACAACTCCACCCAAACATCCATCTCTGCTGTATACAGCTCAGACAATGACACCTGTACAGCGAAGCTCGTTACCCTCACACCGCAGGTAAAACACGGTGCTTCCTTTGCTCCTTTGCAAATTTGTTTGACTTTACTAAGCTTGGTTGCTCAATTTATCTCAATCATCAGTCAAAATTTACCTTCTTGGATCAATGATTCGTTGGCAGTTTGCATGACGATAAAGTATGTAACATATTCTCCTTACAGTAAGAAATGCATTCATTTAAGGTTTTTTAATGGCACCTTATTGTATTTTTTTCCTTTTTTTTGTAAAAGGCAATGCAAGATTTGTTATTGTTTATTTAAGTCCATTTTTATTATTTGGTCCTTTATAAAAACTCTGATTGATTTGCCTTCAGGAGATTATTCAATTGCTATTATAATAAAGTAGTCATGACAATAATAATAGTTCTACAAATCTTTGATCAGTAAGGAATATAATACAAATAACGTATTACAAATAGTAGAGTTGTTTAGCCAGACAGTTACAGTTCTGTGTAAAATGTTGGCTTCCCCTGGTCACTTGGAAAATCAACAAAATGTAATTTGACAGAGGGTGTATATGAGTAATTTTTTAGTAAAACAAAATGAGACTCCAGTTATTGCAATGATACACCAAGTCCTTGTGTTTGTGTATTTATTTCTTTTGACTAGTATTATAAAACAAAGGAAGTATGTTTCATCTAGAATAACGACTTCACTCTGAAAGTGTCTGAAAACCAGTACTGTGTTCCTAACAGTAGATTGCTTGCCAAAATGGCATTGTCAGCTTGTGATGAATATAAATACAAAGTGCTATAACGCCTTGTTGTGTTGCAGGCTGCGTATACCATTCCTATTCTGGCCTTCGCGTTTGTGTGTCACCCTGAGGTGCTGCCCATCTACACTGAGCTTAAAAAGTCAGTCTCTGTTTTTGGATCACATATAGACATATTCACATATTTCAGTATTTTTCATAGCACCCATTGATAATGTTTGATGTTGGTTAATTTTGTTGTGACTTGTCATTCCAGGCCAACAAAGAAACGCATGCAAAATGTTGCTAACATCTCTATAATGGCTATGTTCGTCATGTACCTGTTGACCGCTATCTTTGGCTACCTCACCTTCTACGGTAAGCATGTGCATAATGTGTGAGACAGGAAAGAATACATGAATGGAGTGGATTCATGATTAAATTACATGTATAAACAGACGGTGAGAAGGCTCACAGAAGGCTCATCATGCATGTTTGTTTTTTGCAGGAAACGTGGAAGGAGAGTTGCTGAAGAATTACAGTACTGCTGACACATTGATGCTGTGTGTGCGTTTGGCAGTGCTGGTCGCCGTCACCCTGACTGTGCCTGTCGTTCTCTTCCCTGTACGGTTCTCTCACAATACAGAACATTTTCTCATTCCTTGAAACTATTCATCGTATCACTTTACAAAAATGTCCGTCAGTGTGAGAAAAATATATGTAGTATATTTATTTCTAGTTAGTCTCACTGTTTGGACTTTGAGATCTCTTCCTTTGTTTCTATAGATTCAGTTTAGTGTCATAAGACTGCTAGAGATGGTCAGTGAGAGTGTTAAAGTGAGAGTTTGGCCAAAAATCAGATACAGTCATATGCAAAAGATTGGGCACCTTGGTGAAATTACGTTTTGTTGAATTTTTCACTAAAAATAAATAATAATAATAATAATCTTTATTTGTATAGCACCTTTCATACATACATGCAACTCAAAGTGCTTTACAGAATAAATAAAAAGAAAACAAAGATAAGCAAAACACATTAAAAGAAATAAAGATAGAAGGAAACAAAATAAAATAATGAAATAAACTGAAAAAGATAAAATGAAAAAGATAGAACAGACAAAAGTTTCTTAACTAAAAGCAGATCTAAACAGGAAGGTTTTAAGATTACTCTTGAAGCTGTACAGGGATGTAATGCCTCTTAGCTCCTCAGGAAGAGAGTTCCAAAGCTTTGGGCCATAGTGGCTAAAAGCACCCTCGCCAATCTTTAACCGGGTTTTAGGAATCACCAGTAGATTACTGTTTGAAGACCTGAGAGACCTGACAGGAACATATCTCACCATCATTTCACTGAGGTAAAGAGGAGCAAGACCATGAAGACATTTAAAAACCATCACCAGAACCTTAAAATCTATTCTAAAACTGACAGGTAACCAGTGCAGTGAGTGGAGTGCAGGTTTAATATGATCTCTCTTTCTTCTGCGGGTCAAGACCCTTGCAGCAGCATTCTGAACTCGCTGTAGGTGAGAAATAGAGCTCTTTGGGAGAGAAGATAAAACAGCGTTGCAATAATCTATCCTTGATGTGATAAATGCATGGACAAGTTTTTCACTATCAGCAGGAGAGAACACATCCTCTACAGAGGACACACTTCTGCACATTTTAATGGAAAATTGCTGTTTGTTTTCTGAGTTTTATTGAGAAAACACAGTGTTGTGCAAAAAGTAACTAAACATTATATTTCCTGTTTTATTTTTTCAAATATGCTAAACTAAATAGAAATAGAAAGTGTGGTTTAAAAGTAGCTGAAACATGCTGTATTAAATTTGTTCCCTTTAGAGGATGTGTTTACTTATTTTCACGTATTTACAGAATTTCATTTATTCAGAGGTGTTCAAACTTTTGCATATGATGTTAAATTTTTCCCCATGACCCTAAATGTAATCCATCATCCAAGACGTGTTTGTTGTCCAAATTTTGGTTCTTTAGTTTTGCTCTGAAGCTACAAGGCTAAAGTAGCTAACAACTTCTGAAAGCTTGTAGCAGTTGATTAGCGTGGTGTAAACTGCATGTCTTTGACACACACTTGTTTCAAAACATACTAAGATGTTAAGTGACTGTATATATGCTGTTATATAAAAATGGTCAAAATTAAAGACAAAATTCAGGTATCAAGGTGACTGCTGTTTTAGCTGTGCAATGTCCAAGATAACAGTATTTCAGTGTCAGAAACCATAAAAGCAAGTCTGTCTGAGACTATTTACTAAGGAGGATTTTTAGTTATTCAGTTTTTAGTGATTCAGTTTGCACAAAGCTACACTGGTGGCTAAAACTTACTTGTTAGCTTCCAAAGCTACATTGCAACACTACAAAATCAAGCCTCAGATACCAAATATATCTTGGCTGGTCAACTACATTTGGAGTAAATTGGAAATTGTGTACATCAGATACTTTAAGAACATTGAGTGTTGACAGCAGGGTTTTCTTTTCCGTGTTCAGATCCGCCGTGCAGTCCTGCAGCTGCTGTTCCCTGAGAAGCCCTTCCACTGGGCACGTCACATTCTCATTGCTTTGTGCCTGCTTTTCTTAGTCAATCTGCTTGTCATCTTCGTGCCCAACATCCGAGATATCTTCGGTGTCATCGGTGAGTTTCTCCTTGCATTTAAAATTGTGCATTTCTCATTCTCATTGTCATTTTATTGTAGTACAGAGGGCACTTTTAAGACATTCCGATGCTCTTGCCTAACTTTTAGGGCCACTGCCACACCACTATCAACACAACAGCACATTAATCACGAAGCTGAATTCCAGGGGAAATACAGAAGACCATTTAACACTTACATACTTTACAAGAGAATAAAACAACCTAAGTTAATAGCCGTATGAACACTTGACCTCTCTGCTAGTATTGATTACTAATGTGGGTTACATTATGCTGAGATTAACATAGGTAGTTAATTTAACTAAGGTAGTTAATCTAGACTAATTTAGGTGACTATTTGCAAGTCATAAAAGAAGCATTAGATGTAGAAACTCCTCACAAAATTACACATAATCTAAACAGACAAATCTCCATAAATGGAGGATTGTTTTACAGTTGCTTCTACTCTTAATTCATTCACAGTCATGCTTGCAGGGCCCTCTAGTGGCTGTAGTCCCTAAAACCCATTGGGTTAATACGATGCTTAAAAAGAATGATGAAAAGTTTTGTGGAGATAAAGTAAAGAACAGCCATGGGTGTCATCTAAACATCTGTATTGTTTTACTTCCAGGGGCCACATCTGCTCCCAGTCTGATCTTCATACTGCCAGGAATATTCTATGTCCGCATTGTTCCTGAAGAACAAGAGCCAATGAAATCTCGCCCAAAAATTATGGTAACTATACTTGGCTATGTCTTTAAATATCTAAATTATTTATGAAATGTTACACTAGCATTCAAAAGTTTGGAATCACCGTTTTCAATTATATAAAACCAATGGTTGCAGATAATGCAATGAAAGTTTATAGACTTTATACTATAATGAATGCCCAAATTTCATCATATTTCAAAGGTGGAGATCAAATCTCAAAGCAGATAACATGGCAAATAGTTTATAAATATACTAAACTATTTGCCAAAAGGTATTTTTAGATAATTACTGCATATTAATTGTTATTTTATTTCTTTTTATTTGCTGTTTTTACAGAATTCTTAAAAATAAATAAAGTGACACATTTTGGCAAATAGTTTGAAATATTTCAATACACATTTATTTGTACTTTATTGAAATTTTTTATATGATAGTTCAAATATTAATTTCTTTTGGCTGGTCGGTAAAAATCTTTATGTACCACATCTGTGGTAAACATGTGCTTAATGTGTACAGTGGGACAAATTATGAAAATGGTTCACAATTAATTTACATGCTTGAATAGACTGTATATGTACTAACATATATAACAGTGGCAGAGGATTCCAAACCTGTAAAAATTATTCCTGACTGTAGTGTACTTACAGCTGATTAAGTTCTCAATTTAATTTGGTCAGCAGTCAAGTAAACAAGAGAAACAAAAGCTCATGCTTGTCTTCCTGTGTTTTTACCAGGCGATCGTGTTTGCAGCTCTGGGCTTCATCTTCATGGTCACGAGCATTAGCTTCATCATTCTGGAATGGGTGACTGGACACTCTAAAGGAATCGGCGGCCACTGATAATATAAATACATCAGAGCAACAGAAATGCACATTCTCGGTAATGTGAAGCTTGAATCAAATGAGCTTTGCATATCTTGATTTAAGGCAATACTGAACATACTGAACGTGACATTTAAAGACTATTCAAGGATTATGTCATCTTAGTTAAGAAACCTAACAGTGTACCTACACCTTCTACAGTAGACTTGATGATGACTCTCAGCTGACTATTTTGCCTGAAACACATTTCAGAGTGGTCATCATATCATGCCTACAAAAAAAATAATCTCAATTTCCAATTTTTCAAGACAGATCTAGTTCATTGTTATTTAATTTCAGTGAAGCAACATCGTATAATTTATGTGAACCATAGCTTTAGAAAAGAACTGATTGAAGCTACAGTATACACACTGCTGACGTTGGTAAACAGCTAAAGGAAAGATTTTATTCTGTTTTTTTATTGATTTTAGAAAACTGTAACAACAAACAGCGTTACATGCTTACAGACCTTTACAAAACTTTACATACAGTGTACAAAAGCTGCAGTGTAGAGCCATATGTGGTACAAATGCAGTTCATATCACCTGCATTGCCAAAGTTATCAGTTACTATCCTTTGTGCTCTACCTCCCTGTGGAATGTTAATATTTGCCATTACATGAGTTATATTAGTTACATGAGGAAAAACATCTTTTTTGTCATCTTTTTGTTACTTTACGAGCTCAGAATATTGTCACTGTCGTAACAAAACCTTTAATGTTTGAAATGGTCACTTTACAGGAGAAGGAAAAAAGTCCTTAACTTCAATTATGTCTGTTGACCAGGGGCCATTCATAAAATGTAAAGGGCAGCTGGCATTTCTCAACAGTTATTAAAACTGTCTGGAAAAGGATTTTGGGAAGGTTTTGCTACATCAGTGATGATACACTGCAGTGTGTTTAGGTCACATCTGCTCTGTGTATTTATGATGTAAATTTGTATTACAGAACATTCTAGAAAGATGTATTGTGTAGGTTTGCTTTACATTACAGCGAGATACACTCATCGGCCACTGTATTAGGTACACCTGTTCAGTTGCTTGTTAACACAAATAGCTAATCAGCCAATCACATGGCTGCAACTCAGTGCATTTGGGCATTCAAGGGTCAAGACAAATTGCTGAGGTGCGACCCGAGCATCAGAATGGGGAAGAAAGGTGATTTACGTGACTTTGAACGTGGCGTGGTTTTTGGTGCCAGATGGGCTGGTCTGAGTTTTCAACCATCTCTATGGTTTACAGAGAATGGTCAGAAAAAGAGGAAATATCCAGTGAGCGGCAGTTGTGTGGATGAAAATGCCTTGTTAATGCGAGAGGTCAGAGGAGAATGGGCAGACTGGTTTGAGATGACAGAAAGGCAACAGTAACTCAAATAACCACTTGTTACAACCAAGGAATGCAGAATACCATCTCTGTACGCACATGTGAAACCTTGAAGAAGATGGGTTACAGCAGCAGAAAACCACACCGTGTGCCACTCCTGTCAGCTAAGAACAGGAAACTGAGACTACAATTTGCACGGGCTCACCGAAATTGGACAATAGAAGATTGGAAAAATGTTGCCTGGTCTGACGAGTCTTGATTTCAGCTGCGACATTCAGATGGTCGGGTCAGAATTTGGCGTAAACAACATGAAAGCATGGATCCATCCTGCGTTGTATCAACGGTAGAGGCTGGTGGTGGTGGTGTGATGGTGTGATGGTGTGGGGGATATTTTCTTGGCACACTTTAGTATCAATTGAGCATTGTTTAAATGCCACAGCCTACCTGACTACTATTGTTGCTGACCATGTCCCTTTATGACCACAGTGTACCCATCTTCTGATGACTTCCAGCAGGATAATGCACCATGTCACAAAGCTCATATCATCTCAAACTGGTTTCTTGAACATGACAATGAGTTTAGTGTACTCCAATGGCCTCCACAGTCCCCAGATCTCAATCCAATAGAGCACCTGGGATGTGATGGAACAGGAGATTCGCCTCATAGATGTGCAGCCGACAAATCTACAGCAACTGCGTGATACTATCATGTCAATATGGACCAAAATCTCTGAGGAATGTTTCCAACACCTTGTTGAAAGTATGCCACGAATAATTAATGTAGTTCTGAAGGCAAAAGGGGGTCCAACCTTTTACTAGGTAGTAGCTAATAAAGTGGCCAGTGAGTGTATGTAGGGGTAATTATTTGATGTGTATTTATATGATTTTTGAAACATCTTGGTATAATACAAGCCAAATCTGAAGAATGCATCTTGCAGAAAGGCTGCAGAACTAAAGGAACATGTAGCTTGAGTTACTACAGTGCAGCCTGAAGCATACAGACATTCGTTTTTACACAACATTAGCAGAGGAAACAGAAGTTACGCCAAGTTCTGTGAATACTTGTTCTTTACTCCGCACTCTGGAAACCACTATTTCTGGTGTGAGTTCCAGATTATTTTTGCTTTCAAGGTTCGACCCAGCCTATGTCATATATCTTTTCTGGTTCCATTATTCATGTTGAATTTTCCCATGTAAAATACACTTTTTCAAAACGGGACATTGGGTAACACTTTATTTGAAGGGCTTTCCATAGTAATGAGCTGTGCATGTGCAGAGAGCCTATGACTTATGAGATATTTCAAGGTAAAACATTCCTAGTCTTTAAGGCTTACTGTTCAACGGAAGCCTGGACCTGCTTGACAGTCCTGGACATCAAAGGAGTTAATACTTGTGTTTAGCCACAGTTTGTTTATGATGTTTTGTTAGCTGTTAAAATGCTGAAAATAGGTTGAAGTCTTGGTGTTGCTGTGGTAATGGAGGTCTTATGGACAGTATTGTACCCTTCAACCAAAGTGTTGCAGAATATTATGATTATGTCCTCAAAAGATTCTTTTCTATCAATTTTGTGTCACTGTTTAACATCATGGAACAAATGTTTGCTATTTAAATCTTAATTTATGATGTACAAATAATCCGAAGAAATAGATGTGGTCCATTATTTGTAAATACTTTTTCACTCCTGTTTTTTACCTATGTTGGACCCTTATTTTGTATTGTACATTTCTGTCACAACTAAATTGTTGTAATGCTTATTGGAGAATGATCAAGCTGCTTGACCGAAGCTTTTATTAACAAATGATTTTAAAAAGCCCACTTGATTGATAAAAGTGCCTAAAATGTAGCCTTATCTTTGGCTATTCTATGTATATAGTCGCATTCATTTGGTAATAAAAAAAATCACATGCAATTAGTTAATTTGCTCTTTTGCTCAATAAAGCTTGAATGAATGAGCTTGAATATTTATGGAGAAGGTTTACTGAATGGATCATTTCTTTTTGATTATCTGCTCAGCTGTAGTTGTCTGCTCAGTTTCTGAAACTGAAAGAAATGAAACATACACTAAATAAAGAATCTGGAGGCTTTATGTTGCAGTGCCCTCTCTGAGTCTTGCAGAAAGAAGTCGATATTTATTATGCTTTCAATGGTTCAAAACAACAGATCACTACTCAAAACATTCAGGCATGGAGCAATGAAAGAGTCCTCCCTGAGTTAGAAAATTCTCTCCAGTCTCTTCTTTTATCAGCTCTTATTATAATAACACCACAACTGCATTAGTAGTATTTTTAAGTTTCTCTGCTTTGCAGAAACATATGGCAGATGTTTTAGGCTGCAGTAGAAATAAATATTTCACACACTTGAATAAAACTCGGACTGTTCCTTTACAGTAACTACAGAAACATTCAGAGAAAAAGGTCAGTGTCTCAGGCAATCCAGCCGGCATTTTGAGCTTTCATAATGTGGTGCTCTGTTGATCTAGAGCATTTTTCTGTGCTTGAAATCCTGAAGGCTAGTAGAGTTGTTATGAATATTGGACTTAAGTGGACTCTAAATAGTGTTTTATTATCTTTTTATTACCTCACAGAGAAATGTTTATTCTAAACAGTATTAGAAAATACCACAACGGTCTGTGAAAGTGCTGGAGATTGGACGTTAGGCTATACAAGCGTCTGTACAAGCATAACATGATATTGACATACCATGACTTTGTTGTTCAGTTTTACAGTTTTGAATTTTATTACTAAAAATGTTGCATTATATCAACGTCAGTTCTCCATTCTTTTTATTTTTGACAAAATGTAAAATCACCATCTTCCCTTTATATAGAGTAAAAAGTTCATCCCAACTTACCTACTTAGGTTTTGTCATCCCCTGTAAACATATCTTTTTGGAGATATGAGGTTTTGCTCTGACAGCGATGATTTATCTAACCGTTGTTACATACTTGCAAAACAGCAGCATCCTTGTTCTCAACCCTGCTCGAAAAACCAACGTAGACCAGCATGCCTGGCCACCAGCAAAACATATATAGCAAAAATATATCACTGCTGTCGGAGGAAAACCTTGTACCTCTGTTTTTGTCATTTTTCAGATTTTGTCATGATCTGAAAATGCCTGTTGGTCTTACATTATGTGTAAATTTCATGATGAACGGCCCAAAAGAAACGGCCCAAAATGACTTGGAATAAATGTCTTGTTCCATTGACTTAGCTTAAAAGTGAAGCATGTTCTTTTTTCCTCCTCTAATGTTACCATTTTGAAGATACAAGGTTTTGTTCCAACAGCAGTGCTATGTTGTTTTTTGGATGACTCTGCTGGGTGACCAGCTAAACTTGCACCAGACCAACATAAACACCAGCACCAGACTGGCAAAAACAGTTTTTAGGGGTGCATGCTGGTCAGTGCTTTTCTCCAGCAAGGAAATGGTTTGGTTTCAGTTTTAAATTCTTTTGGGCACTTTACTGATGAAAGACTTCACTGCTAATCGCAGTGCAGATGATTTGATGGGTGCTTGAGGGAATGTTTTGAAAGAAAGTTTAAAACTTGTGAAACTGAAATAGTAGCTGTCCTCTCTGGTAAAGTGGTTTGTGTTCCATGCAAGGTTCCCTTAAGTGTAATTTTAAGAGAAGAAAACAGAAGAAAACAGACCAAACGAAACAAGCCATGTCAGGTTTAAAAGGCATTATTTCAGCATAGCAGAACTCAGGAAACAGGAGTTCACTGACTTTATTAAACAATTTGAAATAATACTGTAATATTTTTGGAATATATTGTGCTGTTATAATGACTTTTATCAATATCATCCAGCCCTAATTCTAAAGTGACCTGCAGTGCCTCACCTGCCTTGGCTGCTTAAGATACCTACTGTAACACACCAAACATTGTTATGAATGTTGAGACCAATCCTATTTCTTCTTTTTACCCCTACCCCTTGTTTTCAAGCGTCATCTTGTCCTTTGAAACTGAGTTACAGTGGGTAGTGGTTGAAATCTTCCCCTACAAAATGGGACCCTCAAATAAAAAGAACATTACTTCTTTAACAGGCTACTAGCAGTGCTCTGCAGGCAACCCTGCCAGTCTATAGTGATCACAGAGAAGGGTAAAGATCAGCATCGCTACTGGGCTTTAGTTACATTTAGAGTAATATATACTTTAAAAGAGGGGAATATTATAAAGAAAGAGGCTCGTTATAAAGAAAAGGACCATAAACCACTAAACTAAGATGATGCAATGATTATCATAACTTTTTAACTGACAAAATACTCACATTTGTCGTTTTTTTTTTTTTTTTTCCTCATAAACACACTGTTTGGAGTGTGTCTCTGAAAAAACTACATTTTGGAGGGCATGTAGCCCTAACACTTCACTCTACCCCTCTATCTCAGTGAGAATCGGGACACCTACCCCTAGGCGTGAATGTGCAAAATGCAGGACTAAGGGCTAAGTAGGGCAAGTGGGCCTCAAAAAGAAACACCACATGGCGTTTTATTAGTTTCACTCAGCTTATGTAGCAGAGACAAACTCAATACAAGCACCAACTTAAAGAAAAGCTAGTAGTATCATTTGCTTCACGATGTCCTGCAACCTTTGAGAACAACAGCAACCAGGCCGACAGTAGCTACAATTGTTTGGACATTCGCATTGAATGGAATTTCAAGCAAACAAATATCATTCTTAAAATCAATGATTCTTCCAGGGTTCTTTAAAGACAGTGGTTCTATATAGAGCCATGAACAAAAAAATTGGATGCTAAAATGGTTCTTTGCATGGTGATATGGTTCTTCAGATTGATATAGAATGTGTTGTTGTACAAAAGGTATACAACCTTTGTGAAGGTTCTATATAGCACCAAAACAAACCCTTTTCAAAAGGTTTCCATATAGAACCGTACACAACATATTGTTTATTAATCTGAAGAGCCATTTCACCATGCAAAGAACAATTCCAGCATGCAAATGGTTGTATATAGAACTCATGGTCCTAAGCCTATGACTTTCTTAAAGAACCTTCTTTAATAATTTTACTTAGCTCATGTATTAGAGAAACACCCTAAATGGCATTTTAAAGGTAAGCTACTGTCCCCACAGCAGTCAGCAATGCAGTGTTTGAGATGCAGTAGTTGTTTTTAATGGGCAGAGGGTTGTTTAATTAACATTTTATTAGCTTCACGCAGCAGAGAAATGTTTGTTCTGAAGTAACTAGTGCCACCATAGCGGCGTGAGGCTCGTGCTTGAGTGAGAGTATGAAAATAGAAAAGAAGAAAAAGTGTGGTTGTCCACTTCCTGTGAAATGCCATTGTGCACTGATGTTATATGAGAGAAGTAGGAAGAGAAACTGTTTGTGCTGTGTGGGGTCTGCCGAGCACTGGCCTCCACAGCAAGAGAGAGAGTTCATACCCCTCTCTCTCTCTTTCTCGGTCTCTGTCTCTCTCGCTCTCTCGCTGTCTTTCTGTCTTTCTGTGTTCCAGTCCGTCTCTGAGGGTCAGCAGTGATCACGCAGGAGGTCATGAAGCGAGGGTCAAAGAAAAAGAATCACGAGAACGTTGGCAGTTCTCTGCTCAGTCAGCAGGAGAATGAAAAAGTGGAGGAGCTCCTGGGCAGGAGGTGTGTGGTAAGTAAAGGGGTTCTCACAGGGTGAAGAGTTTTTTCCGTTTCGGGACAGGAAATCAAGAGGCAAATGTTGATCTCTCAGTCAGATTCTAGATCTCGACTCAACAACGGAGAGCCACACTCTTAGCAAAGAAGTAGTGGAACCCTTTTAGTGCCATATGGAGTCACTTTTTGAAAGGTTATTTAAGGAGCCGTGTAGTTTTTGGAACATTTAGCCATGCAGAGAACCATTTAAGCATTCAGACTGTTAAAGTTTTTCAGATTTCGTGCATAGCCATTGTCCAGCCCTTGAAGGATCATGTTTTTAGGGGTGCACTGCAGGTTTCCACTGCTGAATTCATTGTGTGTTGCTTGCCACCAAGGGTTCCTTTGCAAAGGTTAAAGAACCTCTAAATAAAAAATAGTTTGAAGAACCATCACATAAGGTTAACATTCCACAAATAACCCTTAAATTAATACATGCACGTGCCAAAAAAGTTCTTTGAGTGATGCCATTGAAGGGCCATTATTGGTTCACTGAGCTGTTCTGATCTACATAATGTACATGTTCCAGGAAGAATCCTTCAATTGACATATACAAGAGCCAAAATAAAGATTCTATGCACAATGCCACAGAAGAACCACTTTTGGTTCCCTTAAGAACGATTATTTAAAAAAAGAGATTTGTGGATGTGAAGAGCCTTTAAATAATTAAAGAACCTTCACATTATGTTAAGATTATTTACCAATTTAAGGATTCTTCCTAGCCCCTTTACATTGCAGGGGTTCTTTGAACCTTTTAAAGCTTCTTCACAGTCATATACAGATCCATTGAAAGATTCTTTAGTGAACCAATAAAGGCTCTTTGCTCCAGGAACTGTTTTTGGCACATGCACACATCAGTTGAAGGGTTCTTCCCTACACTAGAACATTTACATTATGTGGAGGTGCTTGAAACTTTGCACAGGTTCTTCACACTAACACATCTTATTTACATAATTGGATCCCTGAAGATCTGTCCAGTGAAAGGTTCTGTAGGGAACCAAAAGCAGATCTTTGTTGGTGTCTCTACAGAGAACCTTTTTGGCGCCTTTATAGTTAATGGCGTAGGAGAACACTGTTATGTGAATCTGATTTAATTATGCCAGATATTCCTTTCAATCAAATCATAGAGTCAGCATCTACTGAATATAGTGATGAGTGATGCCATAGGAGAACCACTGCTCTCTAAAGGACCTTTCAGTGGATGCTTCTTCAAAGAACTATTATGTAAATGTGATGTGCAAGTGTCAAGAACCTTTCTAAAATTTAAAGAGCCTTAGTTCCTCATCAACTAAACACTCTCCTAGAACCATATGTCCAAGCCAAGAAGTGTCTAAGAACCTTTATTCCTAAGAGTATATGTCAACATGTTAACACGTGCATATTTCAGATCTTTTGGGTCATTTTATACGCACCTATAAGTATGTGTGGCTCTTCATGTGTAATATATACTGAATACTGTATACTGCAGTATGAAAAAGTTTGGGAAAGTGATATGTTTGGTCAATGTTTTGTTGAAATGAAAATGAGCGCACATCCTCAACGGCGTGTACAGTAATTATGCAATAAAATGTGCAAAAGCTGTGTTTACCATACTGGGAAAACAGTTAAAGATAAACTGCAGCCTGGGCAAAAGTTAATTTTGTATTTTATGGTTTTTTTTTATGTTTTTTTAAATGTTAAACTCAGCAAATAAATTCAAATTCTGCACTAAAACCTGCAGGTTAATGCTGTAATTAAGCATGTTCTCTGCAAAGAACTTATTTTCACATAGAAAACCAACGAAACGTGTGTGTTCCAACTTTTGCACGCAACTGTGCATCGGACATTCTTTAGAAGAGATTTAATTGAATTGGAGTGATGATCTATTGAACAGGGTGAACAGTTCAGCTCAAGGCTCCTCTTTCCTGAATTACACGTTGTATCTTTTAGGTTTATCAGGCCACACCACTGCTGATAAAAAAACAGTAACTGCTTCTTCACACAGCCAAACGCATCATGGTGAACATGCTTAATCCGACAGTGATATAATCATGACATCAAAATACTGGAGACAAAGGAACTACGGACAATGTGCAATCATGGGTGTAAATCATTTGTTGTATCATGGTAGTTCAGGGTGTGTTTTTATAATGCGCAATGTGTCACAATATTTATGCTTCCTGTCGTATGATTAGTTAAAAGTAGAGCCCCAAAATACTATGGATCCTATACTGAGAACTGATGATATCCATGATATGCTAAGAAAAGCTTATTGTGACATATTGTGGTATAATTGATCATGATAATTATAAATATTGTCATATTGCCCACGTTTATTGTAAACGTTATTGTATTGTATTACATATTGTATATTTATATAGAGACATAGAGATAACAAAAGCACTTCTAACCCACATATTGTTCACAATCATTAGTTTACTTGAAAGTAGAATTAGTTAGTGAGTTTTTTATTTACTACAGAGGAAGAACTTAACCCCCCCCCCCTTCAACAAGGAGGCCAGAGTTTTAGAAGTCCATGTAGTTACAGAATTGTAGTCCTTTTTTAAGGATTTTAAGGACTTAATCTATGCTAAATAATTCACTTCACATTCACTTCATGTTTTTGAAAATGACCTCTAGAAGTATAAGGAATTCCCCATTTTTCAAAAAATGTATTAGCTGAAAATGAAAATTACCGTGCTGGGCCCTCCTCTTCACACTAGGTCACGTGTGGGGAAGCACTGAAGCAGCTGCTGATTTCTGAGAAAAACCTCCATCAGCAGGTGGATAGTACTGAAATGAAAGGACCAACATGATTCTGTCAAACATTAAAGAAGCATCAGTTGTTTCTGGATATTTTTGATTTAGTGAGATGCGTTTGCTGATTTGACACACTCGATCTGAAATACACTGTTTTTCATTTAGTCAAAGTTGCCAAAACCAGAAGGCATGTTTTGTAACCATCACCACTAAAAATACAATTACAGGAGCCAGAACAACATTCTTTATCTTTTGACAAACATGCAGCGAAATATATGTAGAAAAATGATTTGGGAGGGAGGATTAACTGTTTAAATGGTTTTATTACACACTTCCTCAACCCAAGAACAGCTCAGCCAGTTTGCACTGAAGTCCCTGTAGTTACTTAATAAGCCACAGTATGTAATATGCCTTGGATTTCATGCAAAGGCTTAATATTCAGTACCTACAGGGACTTCAGTGCAAGCTGGCTGAGCTGTTCTTAGGTTGTGGAAGTGTGTAATAAAGCCTTGGCTTGTTGTGGGGTTAAGGGGTTAAAGTAACTCTAAGCAAATTTAAAGTGCGTTTAAATGTGATCGTTTTGAACTCTTTAAAAACAAAAAGCCTCATCAATATTAAAGACTGATCTCATCAAGTGTGTTTATTAGTGTAAGAAAATGGAAAATGTAGTCACAAGGTTTACAACAGAGACGTAATGGGCACCAAATTCCAGTGCACCAGGTGTGATTGAGCAGCATGGGTTTTAATGAGGAAGCAGTGCAGGTGCTTTGCATAATATAACATCCTGAAATCAGTGATGTGGAGAAAGTAACTCTCTGGTGTAGGTTAGGTCTTCTAGCCAGCTTCTAGCATATCTTTCAGTTCACCATTATGACAAAGAACTGTAGTAACACTGCAAGAATCTCTATAGAACCTCTCTAAGAATCTTACAGTAAATTTAGATAATTACAGTCGTTTCTACCAGAACACTGCACAAGTTCTTTAGATACTACACAAGCTTTAAAGATAACTGTTTTAGTTACTGTGAGAGAGTACTACAGGAATATTACAGTAGGTGGAAATTACAGTAGGTGGAAGATTTTTAATCCCACAAACAGGGAAATTCCACCTCTGCATTTAACCCATCCGTGAAGTGAAACACGGGCAGCCCTATCCACGGCACCTGGGGAGTAGTTGGGGGTTAGGTGTCTTGCTCAAGGACACCTCAGTCATGGACTGTCAGTACTGGGGATCAAACCGGCGACCTTCCGGTCACAGGTCCAGCTCCCTAATCTCCAGCCCATGACTGCCCATATAATACATACAGATGTATTAATTATTTAAAAGATTGATATAATGATATAATGATAGATAATTAATATATATAGATTATTATAGATGTAGTGAAATCATCTAGCTAGTAATATAGCTTATGCCTATGTATATTGTAAAGGGGAATCCACTGATAAGGTAATAAATATGCTACAGATTAGTAAAGACGGAAAGGCAACATGAATCAGAAATGATGATACATTTTCCTTCCAATTCGTGACATATTTCCGAGTGAAACACGGTACTGGGGGAGTCTCTTTTCTGTGGTTTCTGTCTAAGATAGCCAATAGGTGGGGGTGGTGGAAACGGGAGGAGACCAGTGAGGTAATCAAAGACTTGGAGGGTGTTTCTAGGTGGCCAAAATTTACTATGCTTTGATCAAAGAGTACAGGAAAATGAGAATTTAGTCCTTGACATATGATTTGATGTGGTGCATTGTGTTTAATATGAACAGACTCAAATACGCAAAAGAAAATTGTCAAAAATGTTACATGTAAAATAATATTACTACACTTAGTGTAGTTGATAAATGAATTGAAGGTTTTCAGAAGATGTACAGTTAACTAAACCATTTACTATATTATTAACCATTTATATTATATTATATTATATTATATTATATTGGAAACTTGCTTTGAAAACAGTGTAAATGTTTATGCTGAGTGTAGTAGTGTAACTATAGGCCTAGACCATTTTAGGATGTCAGTTTGAAGTGAACAAATCTGCCATTTTGTGAAGATGGTGTGATGTGTGAACATGTGAGTGTGTGTTATTTAGAGCTAGCTGCATGACTCGATGTGTGAGATGAGGTGTGACAGTCTTGTTCCTCGTCTCTATACTCATGAACAGTGGGCAGAGGTGAGGGGGAAGCGAGCTCTAGACATTTCCTGTCGTGCTTGTCTTGTCTGTAGTGCACACTGAAGCTCGGTCAATTAGTGCACTTCTCTTAAAGAGCAGTCTGCTCTGTAACACTTGATACTTCCTTCAGTCACAGTTCTGTAGGAAACTCTTCAGTGCAGCATGAACTCTCGTCTTGAAATCCATTTGATCTGATTAGTTTAGTTCAGTTCAAAAACGTTTTCACAGTACAGTTTTCCACTGCTAGCTTTCACAGTCAAATGTTTTATTTATTATATTAGTGCGTTTCCAGCAGGAAACATATTTAATGAGATGCATAGTGGGTCTAACATAACTAACAAAAGCTCCACCTTCTGAATGGTGCCGTAACGCCTTTAGCGAGCAGTGATGCTTATTTGAACTGGAGCTGTTTCTGTTGTCAGCTGGGATCAGGGCCTACAAAAAAAAAATATCAAGCAACAATAATGTGTTCACATCTTAGATATGGACAAGGAGTATGTCACAATCTATTTAACCCAAGGCATTCATTGAGATAGCAACAAGCTAAATACATACAAAATCATCATCTATAGGGATGTCACTGTCCCAAACCCTAACCCCTGAATTTCAACTAAATTAACACTTAGCTTTTTAGATTTATTTTAAAGTGAAGTTAAAAGAGGATTTACAATGATTTTAATTTTTCAGTAAAAAAACTTTATTCAACAGAGGCTGTTCCATGTTTTCTGTCACTACCAAAACATAGAGTTCTAGTCCATTGATGGAGCCTTTTTGTAGCCACACCCCTGCATTTTAGAGCAGTAAGTGAAACTGTATCCCTGCTCCTCATGGCCACGTGGAGAGCAGTTAGAACTCATTGTTTCAAAGTAAATGTGTCCCAAAGTCTGAGAATCAGTGTGTAACATTCAGAATTGTCTCTACAGAAACACATATTTTCTGCAAGTATTGTGTGTTAATAAAAATATTATGATTTTATGAGAGTACAGCTGTTTAATGTTGTGTTTGCTAGAATGTGCTAGTGTTTTTAAGCTAAAATTGTCACTACAGAAACATTTGGTAGACTATAGATAGAGTGCTCAATCATTTATTAATGAACAATAATTAAGGTATAGGGCCTTTCACAGCAAAAGAACAAGTCAGTAAAGTCTGAAATGTGTTATCAACTCTGACTTTGAACCAGTACGGTAGAATGATCCACTAAGCATTCATAGCTAGCAAGACAGCGAGATAGCATTTGGTAATGTACTGTATTGCACTTATGTATTATATTGTAATGCACAGAGTTCTGTGCTCAACTCTGCTCCTTTTTCTCTCGGTACCAACAGTGACGTTTTGTTTCTAGCAATATCTGAGCTTAGGACCAGCTTTCTCTCTAACCTATTAGGAACTAGCAAAGATACTTTCTCTACATAGACAAAGCACTTCTTGTAAGTCCCTCTAGATAAGAGCGTCTGCTAAATGCTGTAAACGTAAATAGCTAATTCTAACACTTTAGGCTTGTATTTAAATAGCTACATGTACAATGCACAAAAAAGGCGATTCAGTTCCATCCATCCATCCATCCATCCATCCATCCATCCATCATCTTCCGCTTCTCCGGGGTTCGGGTCGCGGGGGCAGCATCTTAAGCAATAAGGCCCAGACCTCCCTTTCCCCAGCCACTTCCACTAGCTCTCCGGGGGGGATTCCGAGGCGCTCCCAAGCCAGCTGGGCAATATAGTCACGCCAGCGTGTCCTGGGTCTTCCCCGGGGTCTCCTCCCTGGTGGACTTGCCTGTGACACCTCCCGAGGGAGGCGTCCAGGAGGCATCCTAACCAGATGCCCGAACCACCTCAACTGGCTCCTCTCGACGTGGAGAAGCAGCGGCTCTACTCCGAGTCCCTCCCGGATGACCGAACTTCTCACCCTATCTCTAAGGGAGAGTCCAGACATATAGAGTCAAATTAGGGTCTTTAATGGTGACGAGAAAAAAAATATATCGCAAATATAAGATTAGCATTTTGCATTTTACGTTCATATTTTGTTTCTGCAATACTTTCCCTCGTTTGCGTTTCTTTCTTTTGTTTGCGCGTCACACTGCTTTTCTTTGCGTCTCGCATTTTACGTTCATAATTTTTTTTCGCGCTTCTCTCTTTTCTTTGCTCCGGTTTTACCCTCTGTGTGACTCCATACAGCCACCCTGCGGAGGAAACTTATTCGGCCGCTTGTATTCGTGATCTTATTCTTTCGGTCATTACCCAAAGCTCGTGACCATAGGTGAGGGTGGGAACGTAGATCGACCAGTAAATCGAGAGCCTTGCCTTATGGCTCAGCTCTTTCTTTACCAAAACAGACCGGTAAAGAGCCCGCATCACTGCTGACCCAGCACCAATCCGCCTGTCAATCTCCCGCTCCCTTGTACCATCACTCGTGAACAAGACCCTGAGATACTTAAACTCCTCCACTTGAGGCAAGAGCTCATCCCCGACACAGAGAGGGCTCTCCACCCTTTTCCGCCTGAGAACCATGGTCTCGGATTTAGAGGGACTGATTCTCATCCCGGCCGCTTCACACTCGGCTGCAAACCGATCCAGCGATCCATTCAGTTGTTATTCAAAATGATCTGTAAGGCAATTATTGGTCATGATGTAGTCAGGCTTAACTTCATGGTGTTTGGAAATAGCCTGCAAATGATAAAGTATTCTATCCAAAAAGTGGGGGCACAGTTATTTAATATTACTGCATAATAAATTCTAACATTTCAAAATCGACGAAGCTGGGTCAGCGCAGATCAGCACACCACAGTGCATCAGTCCAATTTTAAGAATATTTGAAGAAATTTGAATATTTTCATTATGTAATATGTGTATGTCACTGTGTTTAGTCTCTGTGCTCGACGGTGGCGCAGATGTTCATGGCTCTGCCGCACAACCCCTCCAGCTGGAGTCTGCAGCACACAGGGGTGATCTGCTTCGTCAAGGATAATCCACAGCGCTCCTATTTCATCCGCCTCTATGACATCAAGGTAATGCAGACTGAGCTTCCTGGTGCTTCACTCAACTGCATTTCAAGGCACAGAATGACTTTGTTGTCATCTCAACTATTGAATCACACAGATTTGTTAAATAAATCAATGGAATTAGTCTTTAAAACAAGACTAGCAACTGACTTCAGTTAAAACACGCAAACATATTAAAAAATCACCTTACAGTTGCAAAGCCTTCAAATTTGGTCATGATTCAGAACTGCTGTTTTATCAGACACTAAAGACGCATACTCTACGTATCCAACAATTATCTAACTTCTAAATTAGTGAACTCAGGGACTTTAAGGTGACCCATCACTGACACAGTGTTGGTAAGAGGGCTATAAAGCCCCTGATTGTCAGGCTGTGAAGCAGTGAAAGTGGTGTGATAGAGCTCCATTCAAGAGTTTTGGCATGACTTCGAGTGAAGCTTGTGATCTAGAACTCATCATCCAACACCAGTCCCAGACCTCACTAATGCTTTTTGTGGCTGAATGTAATCAAATCCTCACAGCCACATTCCAGCATCTATTGTACAACGTTCTCAGAAGAGAAGAGGCTGTTACCGCAGCAAAAGAGGATCTAATTCCCTTGATTGCAGAAGAAGCACTAAATTTTTATGCATATAGTGAATATACACCCACCAATAGTTTAGAATGGTTTGGAATATTATTTTCAATTATATAAAACTTTTAAAAAGTATGAAAGTTTTTAAAAAGAAACTTAAGATGTGTCAAGTTGACAGTAGTAGATCGTAAATAGTGACTAGAAAGCAATTCCTAAAAAAACTAGATCTGGGATATATAATGTACAGTCATATGCAAGTTTTACTAATATTATTGGACAATTTCTGTTTGAGTTTTAAAAGTTAGTATAATATAAACCTATCATTTTCATCACTTTTGCAGTGCACGGTCCAAATTTAAATGTTCTAATATATTAAATTCAGCATTATTATTATTTTTTTATGCATTATGCATTAAAATGTGCAGACATGTGTTCTCTCTAATACATCAGAGGACACGTTAACTTTCATTTAGACCAATAAAACGTAATACACAGTCATACAGTTGTAGCATAAGCAGTAATGGGAATGTCCTAGATGACTGCTGCTCAGGAAAGATATAAGAGGATGTGGATACGTTATCCCTGGAAACACAAGGGAGAAGAGGAAACCAGCAGGATGTTATATAGAAGAAAGGACGAGTTTCAGTCTTTCTCCGTGTGTCAGTGGTTCCATAAGATTGTGCTCACTTAGGAAAGCAATGTCACACGACACTTCTCACAGCCTTCAATCCGCTGTGAACCTGTGTTCAGTGAGTTTAGCTGAGTCTGTGCTGACTCTGAGATCTGTGTCTCTGCCTCAGGCAAACAAGCTGGTGTGGGAACAGGAGCTCTATAATCAGCTGACCTACCACAGAGCAGATACGTTCTTCCACACCTTCCCTGCAGATGTGAGTATTCATTAGGAAGAGCATTTGTTGCATGTACATTGTTTGCTGTTTTTACAGTAATAAATCCACACTATTTTGCATCCAGCAGATGTGAAGTGCTCAAAATCAATATTGTTTATGAAATTCTGTTTATGTTCACGGTCCTAAGAATTACTACGTGTTGTTATAGCCTAAGCATGTTGGTGGTGGTCCTCTATTCTTTTCTGAGCAGTTATCATCCATAATTCCATGTTCCCTCTCAGGACTGCCAAGTGGGCCTGAACTTCGCAGACGAGCAAGAAGCCGAGAGCTTCTTTTTCACAGTGGACGAGAAGATCAGCCAGAGAGTCAATCGCTTGGGTTAGTCAGAAAAAAACAGGCACAGATCAGAACTTAGTTCAAGACACATGCAGCAGTGTTTACATTATAAATGATAACTGCCATAAGAGGCATAATGATCTGTTCACATTTAGTAAGTGCTAATAGTTTCATATTGTTTCTCTCACATTTTAGAAAATCGTCAGGGGAAAAGTCGCAACAGAGGTAAGGTTCTTGACAGTAAGAGTGCAGTGTGCTCATATAAATGTGGTCATTTGTTCTGGGAAATGTTTTCAAACCTGTTAACTTAGAATTTCCTGTTTTGTCTCCAGATGATGCATTGCCCCCACTACCTCCAAATGGTAACTGAATACTTTATTTTAACAAGCTTTTTACTCATGATTACTGTTGCAATCCAACAACCATTCCATCTTTAAACCACAGGCTCTGGGACTTGCTCTCCACTACCACTGGCAAGCCTCAACATCCAGAATCAAGCCCCTCCCACCAAATCAAAAAAAGAGAAAAAGGAGAAAGAGAAAAAAAGCAAAAAGAAGGGGTCCAAACTGTCCAAAGCGTTAATTGGTGCACCTAGTGGATTCACGTGAGTGACAGATATTTGGCACTTCAGACATTCTACTGCTAAAGACTTACAACAGATGATTTCTTCTTGGACTGTAGACAAAAGCCAGCCAGTGTTGATGAGTTAAGACTTAATAACATCAAATGGTGTTGGTGTCAGACGATAAATTCAGCACCAGAGATATTTTTTCTTCCCTTACTGTCTGTTATATTTTGATTTCAGTCATGTTACCCATCTTGGCATGGATGCCAACAGCATGGATCCAGACCTGATGAAGCTGCTGTCCCGTGCAGGGATCAGTGAGGCTGATCTCAACGATTCAGAGACCTCACAGCTCATCTACGATGTCATTGAACGCTCTGGTGGAATGGAGGCAGTGAAAAAGGAAATGAACCAACAGGGTGAGGGATGTTTCTGAGAAATTTGGTTTTAAGTTATTGACCCCTTAAAATCCCAGTCTTATTACATACTAAGACTCAGTAACTACAGGAACTTCAGGGCAAACTAGGTCAGTAATTATTGGGTTATAGAAGTGTGTAATAAAACTTTAGGCCCTTTAAGGGGTTTATATGTAATTGAACAAGAACACAAAGTGTGATTAATGCAGATTCCTACTCTGGTGCCTGTTTTGACCTGTAGTCATCTCTATAACCTGGCTGAAGCACTCTGAGAGAATAAACATTTCCGTTGGTTGTAATACAGCAGTAATACCACTGAATGCATGTAAAGGGGAACTCCACTTAGATTGCAAAATGACAATCATTCAGTGGCATAGACGTAAACAAAATCATTCAGAGTGGTTTGGTGTGAAATGTGCCTTTCCAGAGAAATTTACTGAGTCAGAATTCTTCACCATTGTAATACTAGGAACCAGACATCACTGTGGCTACACTAAAAATGTCACAATTTGATCTGCTATTTAAAATGAACAGTGAACTCATTATGTTGAAATAGTGCTAAATTTGAAAAAATATGTTACCTTATAATGCATGTACCTCTCAGCCCTGCACACGTTATGTTTTTGGGTAAGCAGCGTTACGCCATACCACGTCAGTAAAACTCGTAGCTTGTGTGTTCACACAGAAACTGTGATAAATCACAGTTGCACTTTGCTGAATAACTGTTAAGGATAGTGGTAAACCAGTGTGCTGAACCAGGACTCAAAATAAATGGAAAAAACATCATAGTGAATTTTCAAGCTACATAAAATACCAGTAAAAATAAGTCAAACTCTACAAACTAAACCAAAAACGGATGAAGACTAGTTGTGACCAGTGAAAAAATGCAAAGCGGATTTTTTCAAATGCTAAAGTTCAAATGTTCCTTCTGTTGTATTTTCCCTTGGAATCAAGGTAATAAACATTTGTGAGTGAATAGTCATCGTTAGCCTCTGTGCATGCGTCAGTGTGAGCCGATAGCTTACAACAGTCTGTCTAAAGTAGGCCAAGCCATAAAATAACTATCTACTTCATAAACAGGTGAGCAGAGAAGGAATTAGCTTGTTGTTGACACCTCCAATTTCTATTCACCCTGGGTTGTTGTGGGTTGTTGCCGGCGGGTTCAGTTTCTCTCTCACTTTTGTCTCTCTCTTCTTCAAACCATTGCAACTTATTTGTGTATTCTGGTAGAAACTGATATTTATCCATGACATATTGGAAACAGACCTTCTCGAAGTCCTCCATATAAGTAAGCTTGTGCTCATTGATCTCTGTTGAGAATGTGGTATTGAGTTGATATACAGAAGAAATTCTGGAGTAATAGCTTATACTAAAATATGTTTTAGGCTCAAATTGTATAACAAAACTATCACAAAACAATGTCTCAGGTATTAAGCAATGCATTCATAGCCAAATTGTAATAATACAAATTTTGTGATAACAGGATGTAGCTTTTAGAGCCATTAAATGCTTCAGCCGTCATCATCCTAGTACTATAATGGTGAACAAGTCCAACTCGGTTAATTTCTCTGAAAAAGTGCATTTCACACTGAATCACTCTTTTGTTCATATCAAAATCGGCGAAGTACCCCTTTAAATTTTTGCATACTTACATAGGGTGGGTTACAGGCATTCATGCTGCACTCATGAGATCCTGTTTGTTTAGTTTTGTGCCAGTTTCCTCCCTTTCAATGACACATTTAGCACTTGAGTGCTAAAATGTATTCCTTGTGAAAGGAGAGCTTAAGCCTGCTAAATGTGAATGAATACGTTATTGAGTGAGTTACAATGGGTTATAATCCAGGTTCTTTTTTTATATCTGAAAAACTCTCATTCAAATGTCTTTTGAATGTAACTGAACATGTTTGTTCCACAGATCGTGCTCTTCCTCCAATTCCTGGAGCCCGTCAGGGTTCTCTTCCTCCACCTATCCCTGGGTCTGCCTCTATGTCCTCTCAGGCTCGTCTGGGACCCTTACCACCTCCCCCTGGAGGTGGTCCACCCGTTGAGGGCCGACGGGCGTCGTCAGCCCTCCCACCTACACCTTCTGGAGGGCGTACAGGGCCTCTACCGCCAACACCAGGAGCACCACAAGGGGGACGTAGAGCAACTTTACCTCAAATTCCCTCTTCGTCATCTACACCTTCACCTTCTTCAGGCCGAAGTGGACCTTTACCTGCAGTTCCAGGGGGTCGCAGTGGACCACTTCCCCCACCACCAGGAGGGCGGGATGGGCCTCCAACATTGGCACCTCCTCCACGAAGTGGACCCCTACCTCCTCCCCCAGGAAGGGGTAGTGTACCCCCACCCCCACCGTCAGGAGGACGAAGAGAGTCTTTACCACCCGTCCCAGGAGGCCATAATGGACCTCGTAGCGGACCCATGCCACCTCCACCATCTGCTGAATCTCTTCCACCTCCACCGAGCAGGCGAACTGGATCCTTACCCCCGCCTCCCCGTGACCACAGTGATTTTCTACCGCCTCCTCCACCGTCTTCTGAATCTTTTCTTCCTCCTCCCCCCTCTGATTTTCTCCCACCACCAGACTTTGAGGCCTTACCTCCACCTCCAGTGTCTGATTCTTACTTTCCTCCTCCAGCCACAAACAGGGCCCCACCCCCTCCAGCTATTGCTAGCCAAGGCGGTCCACCTCCTCCTCCTCCACCACCTCCTCCACCTGCTGCTCCACCTGCTGCTCCACCGGCCAGTGCTAAACCCCCAGCCCCTGGTGGTCCACCTCCTCCTGTAGCCAGCAGTGGGGGAGGAGGTAGAGGAGCATTACTGGACCAGATACGTACAGGAATGAAGCTCAAAACGGTGGGTTGATTCCTGAAACTCAAAGTGTATTATATAAATATTAATCTTAAAGCTCATTACCCAGAAACTACTATGGGACATTCAGTAACTACTTAAAACTATGTAAGTTACATAGTTATTAGAAAATAATGAACAAGAAAAGCCTGCAGACAGGTCCTAAATTTACACCTGGATTATTTTGCACCAAGAATTCAACTGAGATTTAAGTGACCCTTATTAGTCCCACAATGGGGAAATTTCACCTCTGCATTTAACCCATCCGTGAAGTGAAACACCACATACACTCTAGTGAGCACACTCACCCAGAGCGATGGGCAGCCCAATCCACAGCGCCCGTGGAGCAGTTGGGGGTTAGGTGTCTTGCTCAAGGACACTTAAGTCATGTGCTGTTGGCTCTCGGGATTGAACCAGCGACCTTCCGGTCACAAGCCTGGGTCCCTAACCTCCAGCCCATCACTGCCCCAGATTTATAATGTATGTGATTTAAACACCAATAATGAATGTCCAACTTCTTTGTAAATAGGTAACTGCAAATCCTGATCCTCCACCATCTGCAGCAGTAGATTCAGGGGAGGGAATTGTGGGCGCTCTCATGATGGTCATGCAGAAGAGAAGCAAAGTCATCCACTCTTCCGGTAAATGAGTATTCAGTTCTTTCTTTCTTCATTGGTCAGTACTAAGTGGCTGAAATGTTAACCTGTTACAATCAGTTCATATTGAAAGAATTTTTTAAAGCATGTTTCTGTCTCACCTACTGATGTGTAAAATGAAACTGATTATGTTTTGCAGATGAAGGAGATGAATTTGATGATGAAGAGGATGATGATGATGAGTGGGATTAATTTTAGGTCTAGTGAAGGACTTTGTGGCTTAGCATTACATCATCTATACTGTGACTTCAGCATTTTGAGGAATTTGAGACACAATGATTCATTTTCAGTTGCTATGCAGCACAGTAATGTCTTCCTGCATCAAACAAAAGGGAAATGTGATAACATCTGTTAGCCTTTGTAAATAGAAACAAACAACTCACAAGGCAAACAGTTTAACTGCTGTACAAATGATTCATCCAAATGTGTTACATAGCCTACATTACTGTGCAAAAGTCAGAGACCACCCTTCATTTAGTTCGTTTACAGTCAAAACAGCCACTGAGGAGATTAGATACAACATAATTTTGCATAAGGAAGAGGAAAATCAAAGTGAAATAAAGTGGGTAGAAAAATGAGATTCTAAGTCAAAGCATTTCTAAAGCTGGAATTCAAAAAAATGTTAAAGGACATACAGAAAATGGAATCCATAACAACCATGCAAGATCTGGTAGACCACCAGAACAGAACAGTCACCATCAGATAAACAGTATTAAAATCTTTGAGAGAGAGAGGACTCGTGACTTAGATCTCAAAATCAAACAAAAAAGCTGCTGGTGTTCTCAGAACAATGGACTGACCACACCAGCATCCTGACCTCAGCACCAATCCCAAGTGTTTGGGATTATTTGGGTCGTGAGAAGCAGAAAATGCAACCAACTTCTAAGACTGAACTTTGAAGATGTGGAAAAATTAAAAGGAAGTCTCCTGAAAAGAATGAAAGCTGTAATAAAGTCAAAGGGTGGACAAAATAAATAAATTAAAAAATACTACATACTTAAACAAATATTTTCGTGTGAAATACATGTTTTGCTTTTTTTTCTTGACACCATAAAATAAACCTTAACGGCCCCTTTGATGGGAAAGGAAATAAATCAAGAGCGGTCTCTCACTTTTGCACAGTACTGTGTGTTAGGTGCTAACTCTGAAAATGAAACAGTCCAACTAGTGATCAAGCTGTGATCGACTATTTCCAATAGTATACAAAGAAGAGACTTGATTGTTTTTATGTAAAACTGTATGATATTGGGGGGTGGGTAGGGGGCTGGGGCACAGAACACTGGCACAAATACTCTAATTACACCAGTGAGCTCACTGTACACAGCAATTCTTTTATTTTCTTTATAACATTATATTTAAGAACAAGACCGAACATTTAACACAGTGGGATGCGAATCTATGTAAAAACAGACAAAAACAATAAAAAAAGTTTGTGCGGTTTTAGTCACCTCAGAAATCCAGTGTTATCATTTTGAGGGTGAATCATTAGTAGCTACACATTCCTATGGTGATTAACATTTATCCAAAGAAAGGTCAATCACTGCCTCTACTTATTTTCTAACACAGTGTCAGTCATTATAATTACATTTAATAAATACTGTACTGTATATCTCCTCTGTCACTCATGCAGAAATGCCCTCCACCATTACTTTATATATCCTCTACCAATAAGGTTTAAAAAAATATACAACCTTAAAATAAATATACATTAAAAACAGTGTCAGATAGCTACAGTGATTGTAGTGTTCTTTGCAAAAGATTTGGTGCCATTTTCTAACCAAGAAGAAGTAATTAGGATACAGGTACAACTTTAACCACTTGTTTACTAGAATCTGCACTGGACCATGTGCTCTCAGTATCCAGTCAGCAAATGGGGAATTGCACTGGCCCATAGACTGAACGGTGACACACATACACACACACACACACACACACACACACACACACACAAAGTAAACTCATGTTCTCCAGTACTTTGCTCGAATTAAATCCTACTGTAAGGTGCTTAAACTTGAGTTCCACTGGTAAACATAAGCCAGAGTTTGGAACAGCAAAATAAAGGTATTTTAAAGCCACTAAACTGGAGATCAGTAACAGTTTACACAATCTCTGCCCAAAAACACAACATTACATTATGATGATGGTCATAGCATAAGCACATTTAAATATGGTCCAAGATTAATGTCACATACAAAAAGTTCAACATTAGGCTGAGGAGATACAGTCATATGCAAATGTCTGAACACCCCTGGGCCAAATTGTGTTGCTTTTGAAGTGAAAATAAGTGAGCACATCCTCTACAGAGAACCAGCTTAAATATGGTATTTTCTTTCAAATATTAGTGCACACTTTCAATTTATTTGCTGAATTTAACATACTGGCTCGGAGTCTCCGCTCTAATTCATCCCAAAGGTGTTCTATTGGGTTGAGGTCAGGACTCTGTGTATGCCAGTCAAGTTCTTCCACTCCAAACTTGCTCATCCATGTCTTTATGGACCGTGCAGTCATGTTGGAACAGGAAGGGGCCATCACAAACTGTTCCCACAAAGTTGGGAGCATGAAATTGTCCAAAATCTCTTGGTCTGCTGAAGCATTAAGAGTTCCTTTCACTGGAACTAAGGGGCCGAGAGCAACTGCTGAAAAACAACCCCACACCATAATCCCCCCTCCACCAAACTTTACACTTGGCACAATGCAGTCAGACAAGTACTGTTCTCCTGGCAACCACTAAACCAAGACTCATCCATCAGGTTGCCAGACGGTGTGATTCATCAATCCACAGAACACATCTCTACTGCTCTAGAGTCCACTGGCGGTGAGCTTCACACCACTGCATTCGGCGCTCTGCATTGCGCTTGGTGATGTAAGGCTTGGACGCAGCTGTTCGGCCATGGAAACCCATTCCATGAAGCTCTCTATGCTCTATAACAGTAAGTATGCATAAAAACATGCAGAAGTGTTCTCTGTAGAGGATGTGTCAACTTCCTTTCACTAACGTAAATTGATCATGGGTGCCAAAACTTCTGCATATGACTGTATGAATAAAATTAGGTAGGAAGAACATAAGGGGGAAAAATACAATAACAAACAACAAAAACACGAATGATCAAGTAAAGGACAAAATAAATGAACCCTTTACAACCTAAGCCTCAAAGTGGCCACCTGGGAATATCTTTACATTTTTGACTGAAAAGTGATGATATATTACACTATTAAGTGATCTATGTTTTTAAAAATAATTTTTCATTTACACTGTTACTGAATACAAATATGCAACCTATAAAAGAACAATACATCTAGCTTCTCTAGTTCAACATGGAATTTGAAGCATGGTGATATATCATGTTGTAAAGTTATTAGTCTGGCA
This sequence comes from Pygocentrus nattereri, assembly GCF_015220715.1. Classification (NCBI taxonomy): domain Eukaryota; kingdom Metazoa; phylum Chordata; class Actinopteri; order Characiformes; family Serrasalmidae; genus Pygocentrus; species Pygocentrus nattereri. The sequence continues at coordinate 18,272,385 of NC_051238.1, read as the reverse complement.
GTGACATGTTAAAGCTTTAGGTTTTAAAGGGTTAATGAATGAACAAACTACAGAAAAAGAGTCGAGTAAACACATGGAATGATCTCTATGAGCAGTAGTGTGTTAACTCTTCGACCTCAGCCAGGTGAATAAACATGACAAGGACAGATTGAAAGACTAAATCAGGGATGTCCAGATCTGGACCTGGAGGGCCTTAGTCTAGCACAGTTGGGTGATTTCCCTGCCTTAGTAATCATATCTAATACCACAGCCATTTATAAATATATCGGGTGATATTTAAGTATTAAGGTTTTCCTCTGGAAACACCCCAGAATAACTGTTGGTTATGGAGGCAGCGATTGATTGTATTTTGGGAAAAATTCTGACCTCAAGACTTAACTAATGTCTGCAAGTCTCCAGCTGTGATCCTTTAGCTACTCAAACCATCCTTTCCACTATGCATGACGTCAATACAGACATACAACCTCTTCCTGGCAGATTCTTAACACCTCCAGTTGCTTTTTTGTAGCCATTTGCTGATTTGTGTGGCTCAACACTGTTTTGTTACACATCACTGCTGTTTTCTATGGTCTTTCCCATAGTGATGGATGACCAAGGGAATTTGATATATTTATACCCCAGTGAAACAGGAAATCATGGGTGATGATTTATCATTTTAAAACTGAATAAAAATACACTTCAGCTGGATTTCAGTCTTTAGAATTTGTAGAGGTCCCTTCAATTGTGGCACAAATAAATTTGACAAAAAATATTTCATGATAAAATAATCATTTTTCCCTTCAAATAAAGGTTGGATTTTTGTTTATATTTTACAAAAAGGATTAAAAAGGATAAGCAAGGAAGAATGTTTTATACAGCTACTACATTCACCAGATGTGCCAATATTTGTGGAGAGCACTGTATGAGACATCAGTCTCTGTACATTAGTACAGACAATGTCTTCTAGTGATGCAAGTGTTCAACTCATCATGTAGTTACTGGGTGTTTTTTGCAAAGAAATCACTAAACTGTGCTGGACTCTGACCATACAGGACTGGAACCAGGCATCCCTGCACTGAATAAATGGAGGAATATAGGACTAGGCAGTTCCTGAGCTCCTCAGCCTCCGCTGGGCTTCAGGCCCTCTGTGTGTCTGCGACTAGTGCGTTTGGTCTGCTGTTCTTCAGCCTTCCCTGCAGTGGTGAGCTGTGCCCAGTAAGACTGGCAGTACTGGTGTATCATGCGCATCTCCGCCTCCATCAGTAGTGCTGGGTTGGCTGGAGGAGTAGCTGGAGGCTCCTGCTGATGAGGTTTCTGATGTCTCTTTGTCATCTCCTCCTCCTCGTCCTCATCCGGGACTGTGAGGGCCACAGCAATTTCCCGGTCCAGGATGCGCAGGGAGACTCGTGCCAGGGTGTGCTTAAAGTTGTTCTCGGTGGCCAGGCAGTGGTAGAGGCCGGCATCTGAGTGGGTGAGAGATTTCAGCAGGATGCCCTGAGGGGTCTTCAATACCTCCCTGTCCCGATTCAGCTGTGTGCAGAGGAGAGAAATCTTTAAAATACTTAAAAATCTGCTGGCAGAGTAGTTGGAACAGGTGCGTGTCTGTGTTCAGCATAGAAAAATGTTCAGCTGAATAAATTTTGGCCTTGTTAGATCATGTTCTTAACATCACAAAAATACTGCCACAACAGCACTGAGTTATTAACAAGTTATTAAGGGACAAGAGTCAATTGAAATGTAGAAATAGCATCAGCATTAAAAGGATAAAGAAACTCATAAAGCAGAAACTTAGCAGAAGACAGTTATAAATATCATATATCACATAGTCACATGACATGCTAATTCTTGTGAGTTTGCAGTTCCTCTTTTAAGAGATACAGAAACTGTGTGAGATCTTACCAGTTTCCTTCTTCCTTCTTTCTGATAGAGCCACTTAACAGTAGCTTGAGGTGACCGTGGTACACACTCTAAAAACGTACTGCTCCCTTCCACGCCAAACTGCACTGTCTCCTTCAGTTTCTTCTCCACTGAAGAGTCAGAGAACCATTCATTCCATGCATGATCCATTAAGAATGACACACATGCTAAATTTTTATACCAATGCCAAATACAGAACCATGCAAAAATCAGAAACCAACCATAATTTATTTCCTTTCCAATCAAAATGGCCATTAAGTAAAAGTTATGTGTTTTCCTTGCTTGCTTAAGGAGGGGAAGTCACAGGAAAATATACATGTTCAGTCATAACAACTACGTCAAGAAAATATGAAGTTTTCATTTGCAGTTATATTTATATATGGCTCTGTTCTGGGACCTCCCTGCAGAAAGACCCCTCCCTAACCCCAGGATACAGAACAGAGCAGGCAGCAGGGACAACAAAAATGGCACAGAGTACGTCAGACCCAGCGTGAAGAAGGAGTTGGGGTAGAAGCGGGTTGCAAAGTGGCCTGCAGAGGAGCGATGAGAATGTGCAGGCTACAGCACATAAAATAAGCACCCTGACGAATTTAGCCAATCCTATGTGTAGCAGGCAACCATCTGAGTCATCAGCTGGTTGAGATTAGCTGATAACAGCTGGTAATTTGAGACTGGGGCCTAAGCTTGACTTTGGGGCCTGTCTGTTCTAATGCTATGTTCAATTTCTAAAAATTACTAAAACAATATAGAATTTATTTAATAAGTAAATGGGGCTCCTAAAAACTGTGCAAGACCTGGCAGACCATGAAAACTGTCACCTTCCACTACGAGAAAACAACCCAGCACTATGAGTCTGAAAGTATGTGTAGCTGTCAAGAGATCCTTACTGAGAAAGTGAATTAAAAAAAGAACACAAAGTGCAAATCAAACGAAGAAACTGCTGCCGTTCTCAGAACAATGAACTGACCACCCCAGAGTCCAAAGCTCGACATCATTGAAATTGTTTGGGATTACCCAGATTGTGAGAAGTAAAAAATTAAGCAACATCTAAAACTGAATTTGTGTGTGGAAAAATATTCCTGCAGATTTAAAAAAGGAAAAAATGCTATTGTATTAAACTATTGAGGCTTCTAAGTTTCTGTTAAATATATGTTTCTGACTTTTTTGCTCATTCTGAAAAATAAACTTGTACTTAATGGCCATTTTGACTGGAAATGAAATAAATGGTAGGTGGTCTCTGACTTATGTATAGCACTGAAATTTAAAACATTTGTTCTTATTAGTTATGAACATTATTACCCACATTTCTGAACTGAACAGGTTCTGGTGTAGGAACAGGTCCACCTTTCCAAATAATATTAATTTGGATGTTAAAGGCAAAGACTGATCTTAAGACTCACATTCTTTGCTAAATATGGACTCTAATGGTAATACAGAGCTATATAATAGATATAAGATGAGGATTATCATCAAAGGCCACTAGGCACAGGGTAATCCCTGTCTTGCACTACAGATGATCTGCAGTAACAAGAAGAGATAAGAATTCATTTTAAGTTTAAAACACTAATACATTCATGCATTCAATTTACTTAATTTAAATATGTACATAATTTCCACATAAATAAAAAATATAAACTTTTTTGTCTTTTACATTACTCACTTTTGACAATAGCTCTGTTGAGGTAATAAGTTTATTGATGTGGAAAGCATATAAACATTAGACTCAAGTACAGTCAATGTATTCGTGTACGCTTAAGGTGGGTGGTGACCAAGAGCCTTTTATTTAGCACTGCTTTACCTTTAGCATTGAAGCCCCTACACTGGCGTAGAGGGTCACCATGCTTAACATCCTGCCTCCTGCTCCTCCTAGATGGAAACAAGTTACTTGTGTTACTTATACAACACATATGAGACATCTACTTCATTAAATAGCTTTCATATAACACAGTGCAGTGCTTAATATCTTCCAGTGCTTTGAAACACTGATAACCTTTACATAGGTGGAGCCGTTGTAGTAGTCATTAACTGTTTCTGACCTTTTAGTGGCCTGTGTGAAAGGGGCACAGCTCTCTCCATCCCAGGCGCAGTAAGGGTCTCGGGCCAGGCAGCAGTCTGAGCAGGCCTTTCCATACACTCCGCAGCGATGCAAAGACACCTGAGTAAGACCTGCATCTGAAGATACATACAGCTGTTGCTGTAGAGGAAATAGAGGAAACAGAGACATATTACATTCTGAACCACTAATGTAACATCAAAATCTGTGTATATATTTTTGTCCATTGGCTACTTTAACATGTTTTACCCTTTTAGCAGATATCCTCATCGTTTTAACTGGGGCAGGAGTCTGTAGAAAAAGGAGAAAACACATTAACCATAATTTCTTTTTCATTTTTCAGCATCAAGACTGAAGAAAAGTCGTTCGACTTTAACTTCATTACCCTGAAAACTTCCACTTCTTCTAATGTCAGCTCTTCCATTGTGGTGGGATTTTTGGGCAGGACTATGATCTTCTGGACTGTACCACGGTCTGTAAAATCAGTAAAAGTGAGCACTTTAATGTAAGATATGGTAGAACCCACAACCTAACATAAGATGAGTAGAATTTATGTAGTGGAACAGGTTACAGAAGAACAGGCAACAACAGGACAACATACAACAGTCCCATAGCAACCACAACAGCGAATTGTGACAGCAGTCAGAGAGAAATATTCATCTGTTAGACTATATTATCTTAAGCAGGGATAACCTTTTAGAGTGTGCAACATAGCACATTTGTAAACTTTTAAATAACTTACAGTGAGAGCAAGTTAAGCTTAAATAAAGCCTTGACATAGTAGCTGTAGCACAGTGTAGAGCTGAGCCTCTCTAAATAAACAGCATGAGAAATCCATCTTCCCAGATTCTTTCAAAAAGTTTTTTAAAGCACAGATTTCTCTTCTAACTTGTAGTATAAAATTGACACAGCTTCTTTTCACTCCTTATTTTTATGTTTATGCAGATATTTTCTGTGTTCAGGCTGAAAAGCTTGTCTGGTTCAAACAGCATGGAACGGTCTTGAATTAACAGTGCTGGCATCATTTTACCAGCATTTTAGTGAATGTTATAAATAGCCCCTCCATCTGTTACAAATAACACCACCTAAGGGTTAAATTGTAACATTTGGCCATTGTTAAGTTTACATTTTCACTTGTAGCAGAAATTTTGAAATATTAATCTTGCTCAAATATGTTTACATAATAAGGCACTAAATGTGTTAGGGTGTGCCCCATTCTTTACGCATTTATGCACTTTCACTTATTGGTAGTATATGAAACTCAAGCATGATGTATGCATTACATGTATGCATCTTCAGCAGCCTGGCTCACCTGTGCCCAGAAAAAACACCTCATATCTCCCATCCACAGCATCCACCTGGTCCACAGCGATGGTGGTGAAGCGGTAGTCCACCCCAGAGCGCACCACCAGGGGGCGCCGGTGTATAGGATACACGGGGTGGTGCATGAGGGGATGGTTACGGATAAAGTTTACAGCCTCATCAGAGAACTCCTTAGAAGAACGTAAGCCTGGTGTAAATGTGCCTCCAGGACACTAGAGGGTGACAAAGAATCAGATAAAAGTATGTAAATCCAATGAATCTTCCTTACAAAGAACACACCAATAGACATAATAGAGCTCATAAGAATACGATATGTTGTAATTTTCATTAACAAAATTGATTGACTGATTCTAAGGGCCTGAGAGGATGAATAAAAAAATACAAAATGTTACTCTTCTTGCACTTGTTAAAAGTAACTGCCAAAGCTTTTCCTTTTTGACTGAGGAAAAATGCAGGACATACAGTCAGTCAACAGAGCTCATTTGCATTTAGGGATAAAGAGAGGATGAAAATGGTCATGCAAAAAGAATTCTGACTGTTCTTGGTAAATAAAAACACACACAACCATTATAAATGTGCCTCAAGGAAAAAGAAGTATGTAGAGAAAAATGTAGCAGTTGGACCTTTTAAAGAATGGGGCCTTGCAACTCACAGTTCCAGGTCGAGGGTAGGGAATCTTTCCTGTGTACGCTGTCCACTGGTAGTTGTGTCCATGTTTGTGCGCAAAAGGCCCATTAAAGACATTACGGATATCAGCCATAGAGTACACACACACGGCTGATCCCTTAAACACTGACCTGATAAGAAACAGACACAACACACTTTGTATTACTAAAGGAGTATGTCTATGACATAAACTCTAACAGCAAAAGACAGAAAAATGATCTTTACCCAGCAGTGGAGAAAACTGCATAAACCATGGGGTTACGCTCATCCTGGGTGGGCTGAATAAAGACATCTCCTGAAATGGTGGAGCAAAGCACTGTTACATATCCTGTTAGAATTACTCGTATGATGTTCTCTACCTACAGTATGTAATTGGTATGCTTATGTGTAAGTGGTAAGAAGTTGCTAAAGCATGTTCACTTTAAAAATGACTCACTCAGCTCATCGAAGTAAGTCTCCACACCATCGTCACCCATCACGGAGCAAACCAGCCTGGCTTTCAGAAATGTCGTCCACTTGTTCACCAGAGACTTTTGGCCTCCTTCATCATTCTGTTAACACATATACAGCACAGTCATTCACACTCTCTTTATTCTGCTGTAATAGCGGTGACTAGGAGAAGAATCAGATTATCACTGATCTCTCAGTATCAGTAGGCTTATTTCTAGAGTAAGTGCGCTACACCTTCTTTTTGAAATACAGTAACAATAACAAACCAGATTTATTGTTTTAAAAGCAAATAGCATTAACCTATACATTGTGATGGTTAATGGTAAGTGCGTAATTTGGACTTTGAAGGACCTCTGAGTTCTCTCACCAGACACACTCGTCCCACTCTGGCCAACACGCTGGGGCTTGCAGTGCCTCCAGAGTCCAGACTCTTCTCCCGGAAGAAGAAGTAGAGCTTATCATCATTTTTCTCTGAGCTGTCTGGAATTTGCTTTATCTGAATGAACACAGGTTCTGAAAATGAGAGAGAGGGGGAGAATGAGAGAGAGAGAGGACAGGAGATCAGCACCTTTGGGTACTTGACTGTCAATTTTTCTTTACCAATGTCTTTACATTTCTAGATATTTACCATTAAGCCACCGGGAGTCATACTGCTCTGTTCTCACAGCCGGTCTGCTGCCCATGGTCCTAAAGATAGCAGGGTCTGTGCCCATGAAGTCCAAATGCACTCCAGCATACAGATTGCCATCTGAGAAGAGGAGGAGAGAAAAAGGGTGGTACGAAACAGGGAAATTAACATGGGCTTTATGTAAGGTACTAAAGGTCAAAGGTGAATCTCCATCTCTTTTGCTGGAAGAGACTCACTGATGAGAGCTGCCACATCTTCATGGTTTGGGTCGTAGGAGCATTTGCCCTTTCCTGAGTCCAGATATCCAGGGACCAGCCTGAAGAGATAGTCCTGCACAGATAAGTGAGGCAAGGGTATTTAAAAGAGCTTTCGTTTGAATGTTTTTGATCTCCTCTTACATGATATGCTGTTGTTTGGTTTAGTTTAGGCTGCGTATGTGTGTGTGTGTGCGTTTGTAGGGTGATATGGAGGAGGTATTTGTGTCTGTGTCTGTTTGTTGACTTTGTAGGTCAATCAGAGAAAAACAGGGGCAACCAGAGGTGGGTAGAGTAGGCTAAATCAATACTCAAGTAAAGGTATTGATACTTCAATAAAATAATAACACAAGTAAAAGTACATTCAAATAAGACATCTTAGTAAAAGTACAAAAGTATCAGGTCAAAAACTAGTAAATTACTAAGTAACTTGACTGCAGTGAAACGTCTTAGTAAATCCAGCACCTATCGCCACAGGATGCCTCTATATTTCTATTTTTTAAATTATTTTGGTCTAAACTAAAATGCTAAAATCACAAAGCAGTACACATGTTGTCAACACAAAACAATGAAGTTAAACACAAAAAAGGAATTAGTAATTAATTCTGAACAGCAAAAAATGTAAAAAAGTAAAAAATATGTAAAAAACTCACTAATATATGTAAATATAAGTTAAAGTATTGCCGCCTGGAAATACTCAGCAGAGAATAAATCCATCAGTATTTTACTTAAGCACATGTACTTAATTGTTAAAGAAACTAGTTACCTCCCACCTCTGGGCATGACCTGCAATGTTAGGATCAAAGAAATGATTCAATACTTAAAATAATTGTTGTTATTGAGATTGTAGTTAGGGTTAGATTAGGGATTAGTCTCAAAATGTTTTTATTACATACAGACACTTACATTTAAACTGCTAATAAAAATATGTGGACACCAACATTTTTTACTATCTTCCACATTTTATAATAATAATGAAGACATCAAAACTATAACAGTTCATATGGAATAACTCCAATCAGTAGTATTGGATTTCTACCAAACAGGGCTATTCAGACCCTGCCCTCTCTCTTTTCAACATATCTGACTGGCTGAGATGTGTGAACAAGAACAGCCATTCTATTGATTAACTTTCATCAAGAAACACATGATAATTAGTATGATTTAATGATTGGGGTCCCAACTAAGCATTTTACATTTCTAAATTTCACTGATGTCCTACATGACATGTCCTTGTTCAAAAAGATAAACATATATATATATATATATATATATATATATATTTTTTTTTTTTTTTTTTTTTTTTTTTTTTTTGCTTTGGAAGTTCATACACAGGATTTTGAACATTTTGAATATTTATATTTCTCTTATAAGCCTTTCTATGTCTTTAGGAAAACTGAAAAATATACAAGCAGTGTCCAAACTTGAATCAATCAATATGAATCATGATCTTTAGGTTTAAAAAGTTGGTACCATTAAAACTATGAAAACAATTATTGTTTATAATCCAGCATTTACTCCTCACTAAACACTGATCAGCACTCTTGATGTACTGGCGATATCCACAATATGCTCAGAAGAGTGCATTGTCACATAGTGTATATAATTTTTCATGATATTGATAAACATCACCTTGTTGCCCACCACTACTATACATAAAACATACTGGTTGTGTGTGGGTGGTGTACCTCAGCTCTCCAGCCTCTGTTGATGTAGGTACAGATGGGTTTGTAAGCTCCAGTGCCACATGTGAACAGATGAGTTCTGTTCCAGGGTTCAATCAGGCGCACAAAGTTAGCACATTCTCCCTGGAAAACATACACATTTACACACAATGAATTCATTTTACTAACTTACTATTGTTTAATCTATAATAAAAAAAGAGTTAAATTCAGTTGTAAAACAGAAGTTGGCTCACATGTTTTCCTTTCCCAGTCATTTGACACTCCCCCTTTCTCTGTGCTGGAGCAGGCCAGTGGATCTATGAAGGCAGAAAAAAAACCCTTAACCTGAATACTTGTATGGACCTGCATGCACTGTTTGCATCAAGGGTGTACAGGAAGAGCTGATCTAGGATCTTCTCCCCTTCATTCTAAGTAGCCTATTATTTACAGTATGAAAGCTAAAACTGATCCTAGATCATCCCACCAGTGCACTGTGAGTTAGAAATCCTCAAGAGTGCATAAAAATCAATACAGCAGATGAGACTAATACATTAAGTAAAGCTCTCTGAATGTGTTGTTGCTGGGAAGTTCTCCTTACAATAAGAGGTTCCTTGTTGACGTTCTGCATGTCCAGAGACACCAGGTACTCGCGGCTGCCCAGGTAAAGCCGACCCTGGTCCTGGTCCATGTGGAGGATCCGGTAATCACTGGTGTTGAAGGAGAAGCTGAATGGCCTTGCTGCCCGAGTGTCCATTAGCTCTGACAAGGCACAGAGAAAAACATGTTGTCACTAAAACTAACTGATCTATGAGCTCAAGTGGCCGTGTTCACATAGATAGTATCTCTTCCCTCTTAGGGAGTTCTACATTAAGTACAGATCTACAAGCTATAAACAGGTGAAACATGCAGTTACAGTGGACATCAAGTGAAAACCTTTAGTTGTCCTAAGTTAAGTTTTAAGGCTACCAAATTGGTAGTATTTGCTGACGAAACAACTGAGCAGCAGGTTGCCAAATTACTTTGTGTGGGAGGGGGAGAACCTTAAGGTGGCTACACTTCACCTTCATAGTCATTGTTTCACTTCAAATTGTAGAGTGTTTAACAAATAGTGTCACTGTCCCATTATTTAAAGACTGCACTGAATATCAAGCTTCGGGATAAGCTATTAATTATGCTGTTTGTGTATCAGGAATACTGCAATGATATCTGGAATAAGGTGGTAAATATCCTGTCATATTTACATTTCTAATCAGTGTGTGAAATATTCCCTGGGATTTAGGGGGTCCATGTTGACTGGCTACTCCAGAATTGTCTGGCTGCTAACTCACCTGCATAGTGGCACTGATGCTAGCTTCGATGGCAGTGTCTCGTTTAATAATTTTTCTTTTGGAAACACTCTTTTCTATTTTAGTAATGCGCTCTTCTTCATGTTAATTGAGATCTTACACATCTCATCTTTTGTCTTCAGTTTGAGGAATGAGTAACAATTTACTTTTTCCATCAAACACTTGTGAAATTGGTCAAGTTTCCAGATAAGTTATAATTAAGTTGCAGCATTCTGTAAAGTTGTAACGGATATCCCAGGCACTGATGATCAACTCTGTGAACTAATCTACTACAGAGCCACCCTGAGGCAGACCAGTGTTGCATCACTAGTTAGGTAAGAATACCAAAGACTGAAGCTCACCGATTAAGGGTGAAGCAGCTAAACACTGACCTATCCCTGAATTTGTATTTCAGTGTCTATTTCCCCCTTACAGATAGCATAACGTCATAATAAGGTTATTTTCAGGGACCCCCATAGAATTTTCATTTTGAGAGATGCAGGGGGTCCTGAAGTTAACTCCTAGGGCCCCCTGCATCTCTCAAATTCAAAATCAAATCTGTGTTTCACATCTTGTTCCTAATTCTGTATTTGAAAAAGGCTACTTTTAAAATGTGTTCATGAATTTGTTTCAGATTTGGACCAACAGAGGGAGCTCATATCTCATTATGTGTTCTATATGTCTTCTATACATTCGCTGCACATTAGAAAGCTGTGGGGTAAACAATGTTCTAAGGACAAGTTGTTCTTGAGAAAAGCTAAAACAAGAAGCTTGTTTTTTTCTGGTGCTGTAAGCTGCTACCTCTGCAAACTCTCTTCCAAGTGAGGCAGAGCAGTACTTTGAGAGTGTGAAGCAGAAACTCAGGGGAGTGGAGTGCACTTAACACAGCACTTTCTCAAGAAAAACACCTTAACCCATTAAAGCTCATATCTGAATTGTTCAAATATCTTTGGTCTATGTTCTCTGAGTTTGCATGAAGACAAATCTAAAGAAATATCTCAAATTTATCAGTCCATGTGGCTTCATCCAAGGTAAAATTTCATTACTTTCAATAAGACTACTTCAAAAATTGCCCTCAGGGCCCCCAGAGAATTGACATTTTTGTCCCATCCTTAAGCACTGAGAGTTAGTTCGTACCAAAAACGTGGACGTGGAGCCCTGTTGTTTGAAGGCCATTGCTTTAAACAGGATCATACATCCTTTTAACTACGTGTCATGTAGACAACATCAACCCAAAACAAAAGATGGTACTGATGAAACACATGTATTATGAGAACTTCTTGAATCTCCTCCATTAGTTACTGTAGTTACTGATCCCTCATAATAAATCACAATGGCACTGAAGAACAGCTCACAGTGAGGTACGCTACTGCCCGATGTATTCTGACAAGGATGACGTTGTGACACGCTGAATTAAAACATCAACGTAAACAGATGTCTGGCTAAGTGCAGCTTTGCTAGGTCTGAGAAGATTGCTGTTCTCATCTTACATGTGTTTATATGCTTAAAGGCTTTGGTCCCAACCCACAGACACGACTCAGGAACACTGCAGTTAACTCACATCATTGCTCCTTTACCCTCCTATGGCACGAACATATGGCCCTCATTGTTGAACTGAAATGACTATAAAAGTGGGTGAAAGTTGATCTTTAGCCATTTCGCTGGAGCTGATGAGCTTTTAAGAGTTGAATATTTTAAGCGCTGGCCCACTGCAGGGAGTGTTGCTGTAAATGTAAGAGCTGCATTGTCAGCTCTGAAGAGGTGCATTCTGGGTGATCCCACTGCTGCCCACTTTTTAAAATCCTTCATCAGCCATGCTTAGCTGTGGATGAGCACTGGAACATATGAGTATGTAAGACCTGTGTGATGTAAAAGGAATCAAAGGCAAATTCATGATTCAAATGAACAGTAAATTGTACGTCAAACTCAACCGAACGAGCCAATATTTGGAACGGAATCAGGGCCAAGACAGAGTAAATGTTTGTGGCGATGAGCTCATAACCTGTATATTAGTCTAAATAGCAAATTTATTCACGTCATCCAGATCTTTTATCAGCTACACAAATACACGTACATTCCCAAAAATAGACAAAGATTGACTTCCCTCCGTCACTGTCCTTTGATAGCTTCCCCTTCCTTTACAGGTCAACACCAGGCAATCATCAATAAGGATGTTTATTTTACAGCGAGTATGTTTTAAGCTCAGGAAATGCGTCCATGGCATGAAGCCCTAAGAAGAAGTCAAGTGTGCTTGCAGGTTGCTATGGACAGGCCACTAAAACAAAATCCAAGATGTGATCTGAGTGCAGACAGGACATGGTGGGTGAAATGGAGAAGACATTCTGAGAACATTCTGCTTCTCTTCTCCTTCCTCCATTGTAAACACAGCACACAACAACACTGCCAAATGTGCAGTAGTCGAAGGTGGACGCTGCTCAGAGTTCACTACAAGATGAAACAAGATATGGATAGGTGCAAACAAATAGGTGCAAAGGTGAGCGGAGCTAATCCGGGTGATGTAACATCCTTCAGAATCTGTTCCTAGAAACTCTTCAGAGACGGCAAATGAAGAGAACAGCTGCTCAGGTTTGCAGCATTCAAGGCCACTACTAAAGCATCCAACAACTGCAACAGTGAATTTAAACTAGAAAGAGATTTTAATAACTGTTAGTTGGTTAAAGTAGGGCTGGGCTGACATGGAATTACAGGACCAATAAAAACAACCAATAATTATCATGTGTCCAATACAAATGCTAATTAAATCAAGTTCTCACTATAATACCTGTTGTGTAATGACAGTAAAACTCTAAAGATGGATTATTAACTTTACATAGTCGCACCATAGCTAAAGCAGCTTTAAAAGCATTCACAGTAGCGGTCACCAACCCTGGTCCTGGAGATCCACCTTCCTAATTCCAACCACAATTTGCCACACCTGCTCCAGGAAATAAAGTTCTTCAGAAGTTCTTGAATGGCTACAGATCATTAGTTTCGGGTAAGGCAGAGGCATTTTAGATTGGAACTAAACTCTGCAGGACAGCAGATCTCTAGGAGGAGGGTTGGTAACCACTGATTTAGCAAAGCATTAACCAGAGTGACTTAGAAGGGAAGGTGAATGTAAGAGCAAGAGTCTTGACTAAGGACTTGTGCAACGGCCAATACGGAAATTTATGAGCTAGGGAATTTATGGGACTAGATCTGACTGGTTTGGCAAAAAATGGGACTAGATCCAAATGGTTTGGCATTACAGAACAATGTAATATTTACTTGTAGAGAGCTACAAATGCAGTAAAATTCATAAAATGCAGATATTTCAGCAACAAAGCCCAGCATCACGAAGATCTAGTGTTTTTGGAGTACAATACATATGTCATCAAATACGGGATTGAAATGTTGATCAAATCTAAGCATCTGTCCAACACTGACACATTTTTTAAGCAAATGTCTCCCGATACTGACATGATTCCAATATCTTTGTGCATCCATAGTGCTGTCACATTGGCTCTTATCAACCTATTTTAATGTCTTGGGTATTCACATACGTGTCAAGCTTACTCTGCTTGGTAATTGAATACTGCTGATATCCTCTCTCTCTCTAAGCATTATAGCCGAAGACTTTCAATAATCACATTCTCTAGAGCTCCAGAAAGACCTTTCCTCCTCTTCAGGCGCCTCTGAGACAAAGGGCATCCCTGTTAGAAACAATGAACAATCCATCTCTGACAACAGCAGAACACAGAGGAGCCGAGTAGAGAATTGGTCTTTTCCGCCCCTCTATTCTTGGAGTGAGGACAGAGGGAGGAGGTCATCGATACTGTAGAGAATGTTCCCAGGGGGGAAGAATACAGCAGCCAGGGAAAGAAGAGCGAGGGGATGAAATGAGGAAGAGGCCAAAGGCTGCAGATGAATTTCAGCTGTATTGCACACGCTGGTGATGACTTGACAGTGGAACAGAACAAAGTCAATACTGAGTCAGTTCCAATTGACTGAAGGCATGAAATTCAGCTGGGTCATTTCTGAATTTTATAAAGGTATGCTATACATGATATGTGAAATATAATAAGTTGGACCGGTTACAGCATTTCTGTCTAAGCAACAGTGCAAACTTTCACACCAGTTTCCTTCCAAATCCCACAGCATGCATTTAGGTTTCATTGTGAAGTAGCCTACATGGGTCATTCAGAACTGGGTCAAAGGCACTAAAGCTTCCGTGCTGCATTGTAATTAATCTCACTTGGTCCAGACCACAACTAAATAAAAATGACAAAAAGCTGTTGTGTTTTTGTCAGACAACCTGTTTTGTATTAAACTAGGCACTGAATCCAAAAGAAACAATATTTTTTTTCTGTCTTCTGTCACCAAGCTTTCCAGTTTTGACTCAGGCTGGTTTACATGGTGAAACTTTCACGTTTCAACTGAAACTTGCAAGAAACTAAATTTCACCTGCACCACATAAGGTGAGGCCTCATGCAATTCAATTGAAACTTGTCTGACACCTGACAACAGCTGCAACAATCTCAATTTTGTGAAACAAGCGAGTCAAAACTGAAATCACTTCAACAACTGATTTCAATCAACACATCATGGGTGAGAACATACAACACAGCCAGTCTACTGGCTGATTGAGAAAGATTTAATATCAAGTTAGTAAAAGCTTTTTTTTGTTTGTTTCTTTTTTTGTCAACCATGGCAAATAATGTGAGCTTTGCAAAGCTTATTAAGTAGCCAATTAGCTTAACTAGCCACTTAGCTAACCATTAACATGTTAAAAAATGCTTGTGACATTGCTTGTTCTGCTTTTATAGTGTGCTTTTATTACAATCAAAATATGAATAAAGTCCTATTTGAGCTAGATTAGTTTTATCTGGGGAGGTGTTGTGATTTGAGTAATTACCAACAAGATGATACCATGATTTTAATCCTGTGTGAATCTGTAATCTCTGTAGTTTTTACACGACTTTTAACGTTAAGGTCCCAGGGAATATAGAGTAAAATATTATGCGTGTCTGTATGATACTGAACTCGAGTCTTGTATTAAAGATCTAGCAAAGCTTGAATGAAAAGTATAAAATATAAATATGATAAAACCCGGCTTAAAACCACTGATCAGACCCATCTGAGAACTCTGTGAGTGTAGCCAGTGAGCAGCTTCATTGACAGCTCTCTGTTCAACACAACTTGCTCTAACACTCAAACAGAACTGAAATCATTATCCAGCTTTTACGTGACAATAACTGAAAAAAGTCCCAAACAAACAGATGAAGCGTGAATGAAGGAATGATGGAAAAACAATGTTGGTGTATGGATAAACTAATAAACAGGCGACATTGCTGATGGATTATGCTGGGCTTTTCCTCACTAAGTTACTCTGACTCTGAAACAGTTTTGTGTGGGCAGGGCAAGAGGCATCAGCATTGTTTATTGGTCAGATGAATGCTAATGGAAGCATTACCCAAGATTAGGACCAGCCACTTTTCAGCGAGAAAAGAGAAATATGGTGAAATATATCTGTCATTTATTGGTCATTGAAATATTATTCACAGGCTATATTTAGTACATGTTTATTATTTGCCTGCATGAACAGAATTAACCTAATTAGAAAGAAAACACAAATTTAGATTGCCTGGATCTGTAAATAATTATCCTGGTGTGCATTACATTCTATAATTGGCCGAATGCAGAACTCTTTCCATAATAATAGTCCTCTTCAAATCAACATCACTGTAATCACAGCAACAAAACAGAAAATGTTGTATCCATTTCTTTTGTGACTCAACAATAAGGCTAGCAGCTAAAATGGAGCTTGATTTGACCCAATTCCTTTATCCTCAGGTTCATGGCCAGACTACTGAAATCCACAATAGCACCCATAAAAATAACAGTAAAAAGTCTTTTTTTTTTTTTTTAAAAATGCTTTTCTCTGATAAGCAAATGTTATGGTCCACTTTCTCTCTTCTACTCTTCCCCTGCCCCACTCTCCCCGAAGCCACGCAGTAGCTGCGCTGATCGCAGTGCGACTGTGTGGTGAGGCGGCTCCTGTAAGAAGCGCAAGGATTTCTTATCAATCAGCTCCACCACATTACAACCTAATCAGCTCAAATAGGGCTTAATAGCGCTAGTGGACTAATCACTTTGATTATTTTTAAACTGCTTTAAATCACATGTTGCACAGAAGCTTGCAACTTGCAATTAACTGTGTAAAAGCTTTCTCATGTGAATATAGTCGAAGAACATCCTCATTTACCAAAAACGTCCTCGTTTTTTTCTTAAGTATGATTCTTTCCTTGAGAAAGGTCCTAAGACAAAAATCTATGTCAGATTCAGGACATGTTCTCAAACCACAGAACTGTTCACTCTTTGTCCTCTTGAGAGTTCTACTTACCTGAGAACAAATCCCAAATAAGAAAATATTTATGAATGTCAGAGTGTGTTTTACGAAGAAGAGGCCTGTTTTCTAATATGGTGGCAGATCAGCAAGTGAACTCAAGATAAACAAGCTCATTCCAGACTTCAATATCAGATTGACACATTAAGTGCTTGCAAAACTTTTCTCCAATTGTGTGTGTGTGTGTGTAAAGTATCCAGTTTCAGCACTTTCCTACTACCAAGAGTATGTTTCACAAACAGACTGAAAATGAGCTCATTATGCAGTAGAAGACGTCTGTACAGGCATTAAACCAAAGCCCAAACTGAAGCCCAAACCTGACCTGTACCTGCAATTTAGAGACCCAACCCAAACCTGCTCACGCACGCTATCAGATTATTGCTTTGTTTTGTTAGCCAGCATTATGAGTTTAATTTCACAGAAAATGACCTAGAAAATGACCTCACCTCAAGACACTTATGTGAAAGGTTTTTGTTGTAGCTGTCACTGACTTAACTGGTGACATATTTGTTTCTGGCTTGTAGCTATGGTGGTGTGGCCGCATCTACAGTAAACATATCACAGGCATACATTCTCAAGCTTTAAACTGTATGCGATCAGTGGGATTTGTATGTTTTGTAATGACCGGGTTATATTGTTACCACATTGAAAGTGACCTTGACTCTTTGGACAATTTAAATAGCTCCCCTTTAGGAAGATTTCGTTTTTTATATCATCCACAGAGAACAGATCATAATACCGGCTTTGTTGTTCACATAACATAGCCTATACTACAGAAGGAGAGAAGGAGAGCATACAAGACAGAAAATGCGAAAAGAGAGTGAGCAAAAGTTACATAGACACATTACATCAAATAAAACCAAATCTACTACAACAGGCTAAGGTGAGGCAGCAGACCTCTTGACAGTGGTCAAACAAACTTGGCTTACTCAGGCAAGCCACACAGTAGTGGTGCATTGTTTGAACAGTTTACTGGAAAACACAGCACGACTGCACGAGACAAGTATGAGCTGGAAATGCAGCAGCTAATTTCACAATCTGGAGGCTTAGTTCAGCTTAGTAGACCCCAACACTAATCTCATCCAGCAATAACCACACACTTAAACTGTATACCCTTCCTCTAGCGTAGTGAAATCAATTACTCAGTATATTAAAAAGCAATGTGTTACATGTGTTAGAGATCAGGTGAAATGAGAGAGATGTAAATACATTCTAAAATAAGGAAAAAATCACAGCCAGCCACAGGATTAACAACTATGAGACCTATGACCATTCCATTCTATGTGGGCTTTGCTTGAAGCACAAATAAAGGGAGCATTTTAAAAGTTCTGGCACAACGAAAAAACAGGAAAAGAGAAAAGAAATTGAAAACTTGGCCAGTAACCATATGTCAACCATATCAGTCACATGTCACATCACACCGACCCAAATTGTACCTGCTCTGTGAGGGTCCATGGGGGTCCTGACCACTGAAGAACAGGGTAAAATACAATGGGCTAACAAAGTATGCAGAGAAATAGATGGACTACAGTCTGTAATTGTAGAACTACAAAGTGCACCTATATAATAAGTGGAGCTGATAAAATGGACAGTGAGCATAGAAACGAGGAGGTGGTCATAATGTTATGCCTGATCGGTGTATATCATACTGTGCAAAAGTCAGAGACCACCCTTCATTTATATTTGATTTTCAGTCACAATGGCCATTAAGTACATTATTCCTGAGGAATATATAAGATATATGACAACGCACTCTAATGTGGAAGAACGGCAAAAAAAATAAGTGAAAAAAAAACAGGAGTCATTTCACTGAAATTTGAAAAACAATTGAAAGATACAGAGATCAACTTGGTTGAACGCTAAAACCATCACTGCCTGATAACCAATACTTTCAGAGATTTTACTGTAAGTGGTAGGAGAAAATCAAGCCCCACTCTTGCTTCAGATCTATTTATTCTTTTGTCACTTTCAGAAGACAGTCGTTAATGTACTTTTTCAAGTAAAATTAAGGTTTAAAGTGAATTGCAGATATTGTGAACTGCAGCAGATATTGCTTTGTGAAATACATTGGTTTGTTTGGGGTAACTCTACTTTCTCATTTACAGCAACACATGACTCAGAGCTGTAATCACACCAAATAGGTGCAACTGCCTTAGCATCTGTGGTATAATTTTGAAGCTCTGACACAGTAGGAAAGCATTCATTTCTCTTGCCACAGTTATGTGCGGCACAGTTCGAGGTGTCAAAACCAAAAAGAGTACGATTTTCTATGACTCATTCACTTAATTCCTATCTACACACAGGCATGTGTTTAACTCATCTTTCAGTCTGTTTTGTATTGTAATCATAAACCCTTGCATAGTGTGTGCATGTGTGTGCATGTGTGACGGAGACTGACAGTCAGTATAATAACTAACTGTTTGGAATTACTTTGATCAAAGCTCCGTTCACACATGAGAATTAGAAAAGAGTTTGCTGGGAGAATCCCTAAAAATCTTTTTCACAAAACAGAACAGAGCCATTTCAGTTACTTATACAACTACAGCTAGTCCACATTAAGAGAACTAGGGGAACATTTAGGGTGAAGGACACAAGCCACAGCAGGATAGTTGCTGAATATAGTGACTGGTACAGTATAGGATTACTTTACTCATTATTTCCCTGAAAATGTTAGATCATTACACATTATTTCACCTCTACATTACTCTATAAAACCCATACAAATCTATAACAGAAAGTAATTTATATAGAAAGAAATAGTTAATCACAGTAAATAGTTAATCACACACTGCTCTGGACAAGACAGTTTTTCTGGATGAACAGTTGATGCTAAATGAAGAACCAGAGACTAGCCAGGTAAACCAGTTCAAAAACAGCTTTTTTATAATACAATTTTCTTGAATAAAAAACAAAGTCTGCAGAGTTTCTGAAAATAAATCTAACCTATTTAGGTGAGGATGGGATGTCTTCAGCTATAATCCTAAGTCCATAATCATCCATTAGTTTCATACTAGCATGATTAGATGGAGTTTACAGCAACGGAACGTTTTTTCCTGATGTTGCACTGCTCATATTCACAATCCATATCATACAGTCTGCCGTCACAGGCAGCACATATGTACACATATCATGCAGAACGACAAATGCTAATAATATATACAACACTTATTTGTAAATGCAATAATCATGTTCTTTAAAAGAAAGATTAAGGCAAGTTCTTTAAAAGAAAGAGTAAAGCGAGTTTAATTAAGCCAGTAACAGTGAACATGAATTGAACTGTTACACTACTTTAACTGAAACACACTACTTTGTGCTGCATTACTCCCAGTACTGGTGGTGCAGTGATTAAGAAGACTCCTTATTCTGCCACACATAATAAAGCGCTTAATACTGTATTATGCATTGCAGAATAATGAGTATTTGTGGAGTTAAGGAAACGCAAATGACCACAATAAAGTCACTGTTTCCATGCTTTACATCACATCTCAGAACAGAAATCAAGGAAGCTGCTGATATTATTACAAGGTCTTGAATGCTTGAACAATGAAGAATGTGTGTAGTATGGAGTTGCTGGAGTGTGTTACGCAGTGGGTATCCATCCCCCAGTCTTGGAGGCAACATCCACCTTTTGTTGTCTGTAAAAACTGTTTTGCAATTTACAGGAACTAAACTATAGTACAATATGTGTGTGCGTTTATGTGTTTGTGTGCGTGCGTGCAGTCACATGAATGAATGAGCAATTAAAGACAGAGAAAGAGAAATACTGAGAACCAGGTTCACCCAGTCAATCCTGGGATGCAAACCCGCAACTGGAAGGTTCACCACAGTGGCAGTTCACCACTCCTACCACTAGGCTACCACCTGACCACATTCAACGAATCAATGCTCAAAGACCTTCATCCTTACATTTCAATATTTAGCAGATGCTTTTATGTGTAGTATTTATGCTTATATATTTAACTTATTATTTTATCCAGAGCAATTTACAATTTAGGTAACTATAAAATTAAGAGTCTCTTATTGGAATCTAATGGTTATGAGGTTCTGCAAGCCGTTAACATAGCCATTAAAATAACATAATGGATTACATGCTTTTCCTGCATGCTGGAAAATGGGATTCGATCTAATTGTTCAGCAAGGAATCAAGCCTTACCAGAAAGAAACAGTACCATGTTTTAGACAGAATTAAGACAGACATGCATTTTGGAAATCCATGAGTCTAACAATGAGCTTAATACACACATTGGGCATATATGTCTTGATACTATTTTCCAACCCAAAATATTGTGATATTAAACTGCATTGATTTTTTTTTTTTGATCACCCAGTAATATCAACCCCTTAAGGACTTTGGCTTTGTCATGTGACCCATGATCTTACTTCCTAACCCCCACCTTGTCCATTTACTTTTACCTATGTGACAACTAATGCATTTTTCCCAGTTTTGACACACTAACACTGCAGTTAGTCAATAAATCTGTGCATTTGAGGGCTTATGGTTCATGTATGTGTGTGCCCACCTTTAAACGCTAGAGTCACTCTGGGGGCTGAGCGCAGGGTACACTTCACTTCACACACACACAGTGTCAGCAGCAGTAACAGGAGTTTAGTTCCCATAGTGCCCACAGACTGCCTACAGACACCTAAACAAAAGAGAGAGACACTCAGGGTAAATATATCACTGAGGCACAGACCGGAACATGCTGGACGGCATAGTGCGGACCAACAATGAACACGAGGAGTCAAAAATAACTGCTGAAAAATAAAAGGAAGAAGATTCAGAAGGGCTGCCTGAGAAAAGGCCGGACATGTTGAGTCAGTGCAACTTCACGCTGCTGTACTGTATGTTTTTCCCCAGAGCCATGTTTCTTCCACACAATAGGTGCAGCAATTATTTGTAGAAAGAGCAGTTACGAGCGTATTGCAGTCATGTTGCCTCTTGCACTATCACCTGATTTTCTAAGGTCACCTTAGCATGATGACATGCTAGTACAGTTATTACCCACCTTTTTTGTACAGCACTCTCTTATGTACCCTCTCAGGCCTTTTATACTCAGCAAATCTGAGCCTGAAACTGGGGCTTTCACACTTTCTTACTTTCTTATTTATCAGAGAATTCGTCCAAATTTTTCACTATTTTATTAATGTTAGCTAACTTTCTCCTCTGTCTCGATGACAAGCTAACTGACATGGGCAGATGGCAAATTAGCTGAAGTACCTTCTATGCAATGTGTAGTTGTTGTGATACAGGAGAAATCTCAGCAATTTCATTATGCATTTTATTCATTAATGTAAGTCTAATAAGGATAACTTAAGATTAGTTAACTAATTAATCAAGTAGTAATTTTTAATTGCACAAGCAAAAAACCCCTGTTCATGTGACTCCCTGCAGTATGAGGACCCCCACGTATGGAATTGCTGTGCTACACTGTAGACGAGCACTGTGTGCATCAGTCTAAAAAGGGTCAGCGTGTAACAGTGGCATGTCAAAAGCCGCACCCCTGTGAAAAACAGCTTAGAATGGCGTGCAACTCCAGTGGCGTGAAAAACCAACACTGCCAAAGCGAGCTAAGCTGCTGCAAAGCCCTGTCACATTGAGGCACTTTATAACTTTTAGCAGAAGATCTCCCCCAGGCCTGCGAAGCTGGCATGCCTGCAGCCCATTTTAGATCTGTTTCCATTAGTTACTGATCCAGGCCACCGTTTGATGACATCACTGCATCGTCAGCGAGGCACAGGCATGATGTCAGTACAGCAGCCACAGCAGGATGCAGATTTTTACCCTTCTTTTCACCTTATAAAACAAGTGACAGACTAGACTAACTGGCAGCAGTGAGCAGTAGCAGATGTCACGTACATACTTTGAACAATGCTTTGCTGTCATAATAAACACTAGTGTTTGGCCTTGGTTTCTTGCTTCGCTTCCGTAGCTAAAAAGGAAAAGGATAGATGGCTGATCATTTGTGAGGTTCAGCTTTTGTTCATCTGGACTGTTATGTTGTTTAGTCAACGAGTAAAATGACTTAAAGGAGAGCTCCACCTTGTTTGTTTTAAATTTCTGCTGAATTCAGTCACTGAGACGTAAACAAAATCTTTCAGTGTGACTTGATTTGAAATGGTGCTGGTTGAGAATTTTACTGACTCGGTTTTCTTTACAGTGGTGATGACAGGAAATGGGGTTACAATGTCTGTGAACCTACATGTGTCTTCTGAGTTTATATATGTTATGTTGATAAGCAAATGGCTTTCAAAAATACTTTTTATGCCAAAAATTATATCTCAAAACTATTGTAAACAATGCCACGTTCAGTGTATTCATGACCATTTCAGGTAATAACGTTCTGTGAGGAAGTGTTTAGAGGCATTAAACTCTTCAGATGTCTGGTTCATAACACCACCACTGTGAACATTTCTGACTACATGAGTTTCTCTAGAACACAGCATTTCACATCTAGCCTGAATGAGTTTGTTTACATATTAACAATTGACTTATGAGTGACTTATAAGTTTTGAAATCAGTGGAATTTCCCTTTAAAGTGCTGGTACCAAGTGGAGTATACAGTACTTTTAATTCCGTAAACTTGTATGTGAGTTACAGTTTCACAGTGGTTACTGAATTAATACTGAAAGAGTTATTTATATGTGCATTACCTGACTTCTTGCTGCTCTCCAGCCATTGAATGGATTTCTTGAACTCCATCATCTGCACACCTAATTTAATTTAATGAAGGACTGATTAGCTGGACTACATATTAGACAGCAACTGTAAATACTGCATTTGCTTGAAGAGAAGTTTGGAAATGGTTAAGCTTACAGACAGACATCAATCATTGATTTCTATTTGTTGTAATAATAATGTTTTTCTAAACAAATAAATGTTTACTGCCCAGGAAAACAGGTTTAAATATAATCTTCTCAGATGGCCTACAACTTCTGCACAGTACTGTATACACACATATAAACACATCATGATGTATTACCAACGTGACAGCTCAGCTAATAAACAAAGTTCGGAGTCGACAGTGGAAACTCTATCTCCTGTATATAAATCTCTCCATGTACGGCCAAACAGTGGGCCACTAAAGAAGGCGTTTGATTCCTCTAATCCTCTTCCAGCTGCACAGGTCCACCACGAGCCCTGGCAGCTGCCTTCATTTCACACTCTGTGCGCATCTAGAGGCTTGTCCCGGAATGCACTACGTGTCCCAACTGTGGGACGATGAAGAGAAGCAGAGATGGATGAAGTAAGAGTGTGCAAGGAGGCGTGTATGCGATGGTGTGATGAAAGAAAAGAGGAGTTAGATAGTGGAGAGGAGTGAATGTGTGAGGTACACTCACTCAGTGATGGCTATCACTGTCCTGAGAGAGATTCAAATCGCACTTGGTCAGAAGTTGCCATGGACGACTAGTAAAAACAGCAAAGAAGTTGTGCGAGCGCACCAGGATGGACCTCTAGAGGGAAATTCCACATTAAAAGAGCCTGAATGCATTTAGGGTAAATGATTCACTCCCCAAGGGCCTGAAAAGGCAACAGGCCTTTCTCATTGCCTATTTCTATCTTTCCTCTCTTTATTTTTCTTTTCATCTCCTCAGCCCTCCTTCCCTCTTTCTGTCTATGTAAACTGCTCTGCTTCCTGAGCGCTGCACTGGCTGCAGATCAGACTCCTTCTACATGATCAGATTTGTCCTTGGCTGCTTCTCACTCGGATGTTCAGAAGCACAGGTCGCACGCTCAGGTTTTTTTTACATGTTTTCTCTGGCACTGATCTACAGGAGGGTGGGGCAGACACACGCGCAAAAGTTCTAAACACACATGCTCACACTAGTGCCTGACTGATGTATTGTTTGGCTGATATATCATTCAGTCATTTAGGACTGGATATCATTCAAAGGTTTTTGATATTGACACCTTGAGTTCAACACACTGTTAGAAATAAAGGTTCTGTGCAGGTACATTTTTCATTCATCAAGGTACAAACAATGTAAATGTACAACAGTGGTTTTAAAGTTCAATTGTGTACTTTAATAAGTTCCCAGGTAAAAAGTATGATATAATTTCAACACACAATATTACAAACATCATTTCAGTGGATTATGATACAAGTATGTTCCCTGACTAAAAGTACCAAGATGTACCCTTGAGGTTCCACCCCAATGACAAGAGGGGTAGCACAGTGACAGTTTCATACCTTTATTTCTGAGAGTGTACTATATATTATACTATATATACTGTGCTGTGCAAAAGTCAGAGACCACCTTTCCTTTATTTAATTTACAGTCCAATTCACCTTTATTATGGGGTCCATTCTTTTCAGGAGATCTGCTTTCAGTTTTTCAAATAAATCTGTAGGGATATTTTTCAATATTTCCAAACTGCAGTCTTTGAAGTGAATTGCATTTCCTCCTTCCCACAATCCAAGTAATCCCAAACACTGTCATTGATGTCCAGGTCTGGACTCTGGGGTGGTCAGTCCATTGTTCTGAGAACGCCACTACTACTTTGTTTAGTTTTTTTTGGTCTATTTCCTTTTTTCAATGACAGCACATCTTTTCAGACTCATAGTGTTGAGTTGTCCTCTCACCGTGGAAGGATAGACATAGACTTAGACATTTTCAGATCTGTAAAGAGAGGGGCTTAATTTTCTCCTTTGTCTTGAAGATGAACGCTTTAAGTTTTGCTTAAAGTTCTGCTGGTGACCATTTTGGTGGTTCACCAGTCATTTTCTCATCTTTTAATTATTTTTCCCCTACCTTATATATCTAATCTCCTCAGACATGTCTCCAAAAGAATGAATTATTTGTTTTAATGGCCATTACAACCAGAAATGTTTTGGAAATGATATTGATACTGTTTTTAGCTCATTATAATTAGTAAACATTTGCATAATTTGCATATTGATCAGATCCTAACTCTGACAGTCTGAAGTTCAGCCGGTCAGTCACATAACTCAGTCACACACACACAGGCTACACACTCACTGGCATATCCCTGTGGAAACACAAGCCTCAGGCTAAGAAAAGGAGGTCAATGAGGGTCATGTTTCCACCTGCTGAGGTGCTGAGGTGAAAGTCCCCATCCCCACCTAATTAGCCAAGATTTCTCTCTTTACCCCCCACGCCCGCCCCCGCCTTTCTTACACACAAGCCGATGAATCAAAAGGTTTGGAGCCAATTTCCTTTTGATGTGAATGAAAATGAAGATAAGAAAGCGTGTCCTACTTTTCTTCCAAAAAGCTTCATGCCCAGAGGGAAATAAAAGTCTTTTTCAGGACACATAGGGAGAACTGAAGTTCTCTGAAGGTGCCCACAACTAGACTACAGGTAGCAGGACTAAACTGCTTGATTTGTGCTCGCTAGAAACTGTATGGGTCAGTTTGCCACACATGGACTGTGCAACTTAATGTGTCCACTCTGCTTTTGTGCACCCTACTAGCACTTTTCTGTTCCATCATTAAATTCTTAAAAACGACAAATTGGAGTTCCAAACATTATAGAAAGACAGAAAGAGAGAGAGAGAAAGGAACACCTAATAACCATGCAAGACCTGGTGGACCAACAAAACTGTCACCATCAGATAAAAAGTACTTAAAGCTTTCACAGGTGTTTCTGTCCATCCTTCCACTGTGAGAAAACAATTCAATGTTATGCCTCTGAAAGGATGTGTAGCTGCCAAGAGGCCCTTACTGAAAAAAGGAAATCACTCAAAGAAGCTGCTGGTGTTCTCAGAACAATGAACTGACCACCTCAGAATCCAACGTGTACTTAAGGCCATGTTGACTAGGCATTAAATAAATGAAAGGCTGGTCTCTGACTTCAGCATAACACTGTATCTTTCCCTTTCAGTGGAGAATGTGGTGCAGTCCAAGACTAGGCTTAATCTTTGTCCGGGAAATTGACCATACAACTATGTTTGCATAGATTAGCATTAGTAGTTCACACCAGTGTTACTGCTTACTCTTGCAGGGTTCAATATAATGAATTTTCTATTAAACTCAACACCAAACAACAATCAGAAAGAGGATAAACATCAGATGAGAGACTACAGACTCAGAAAGACACACATACACATGAGATTTGTCCCATAAGTAGTAACAGAGTAGTTTAATTTAAAGATTAATTTGTGTAAGTGAAATCTCTCTCTCTCTCTCTCTCTCTCTCTCTCTCTCTATCACACACACACACACACATACTCTTTCTATTGATTCTGATACTTATGGACCTCTTTGTGTGCTCTGGTTTTACACTAATATGTTCCAGGTCTCTCTGAAGTGATGAATTTGTTAAGTGGCCTGTTTGCTGCTTTAACACTTAAGTGGCAATTGGCAGGTATAAACTGTTATATTTTCATGTATGCATGCATTATGGATGAACAGCACTCTGCTGGAATGGACGGAATATGAATTATGAATACTAAAAGCTGAATCTATGACGTCCATTACATCTCTCTCCACATGGGGCATTTATCACAAATGGGTCCTTCCTTTTCTCTCTCAAACATGAGATTGTATCACTGCATTAAATGAAGAACTCACACTTTTGAACTTCAGTTTTGAGCAAAACTGAAACAATGTCACTGATTTCACAGAGATTTCACATTTACACTGTAACTTACATTCACTGTGTGGACTGTATGATTCAGTTTACAGTCTGTACTGGCCTGCTAAACTGCTAAATCCTTCCACATCAGTGCTACAGTTATATTTACAGCGTTACTTCACATAATCTACTTCGACAAACTTTAGCAGCTACGTAAATACAGCCCAGTTGAAATAAACACAAGGACAATATATAGTTTAGTTACCTTTTTTGTTTCTTTCTATCCTCTCTGAGAGCCGGGGGCAAAACCACAAGAGTCCACAGTGACTTTGAGGCGCAGGTAAGATGTTATCGCTGCATTCCTCTAAACTCTCGGCGTTTCAGCTACTGCTCTGTGGAAAAAACTCTCAAATGGCTCAAATGTGTGGTGTTTTTCATTGGAATCCTCTTGTCGTGACCAATACGTCTCAAAACGTCTCAAAGTCTCGCTGTGTTGCGATAAAGGCAAAAAACATGCAGTTTGTGTACTCCCTTGGCGGTTGTCTGATTGTCTGCCCTTATCTGGGAAGATAAAGGCAACAAATGTCAAAAGGTGTTTGGCTGCTCTCGTGAGAACGCTCACAAAAGCGGACTTCTCAAAAAGGAGGGGGAGAAAGGCCTCTTGTCACGCCAGCCGTCACTCTGTGTACCGCAGACTCCGGGCTTTAAGCCGTGGCAGGTGTTCACCGTTGTGTCCCAGTAAAAGTCTCCCTGTCTAACCACACAGCCACCTTCAGGCGTTATTTTTGACACCCGTATTCCGACAGGACCTAGTTCACGCTCTGAAGTTAAGTACCGAATCCCAGGACAAGGCACGTGAGTCTGCCATCCAATCACAGCGCAGAGGGGGCGGTCTTTGTCGAAAAACGGGTGTGGAACAAAACAACGCCTCGACAGCTCCGGATCGACCGTTAACGGGCGAAACACGACAAAAACATTTCATGAGTTTGCAGGTAAATTAATAAGCAATACCAACGTTACTCTATAAAACCACACAATGACGCAATCACGTCAGAGAAACTTAAAACAGACATCTTTCACATTTAAAGTTACTCACCAGATAGTCTACTGACATGTTAGCCTATACAGTTAACGGCCACAGAGCTGCTTAATTTAGTGCATCTCTGCTGAAAATGTGATGTATTTTTGGCAGTTTCTAAATTCAGAGGTCTTCTGTAAAGCATTTCATGATCTTTTGGTAAAGAAAACTTTTCTGCACTTTGTTCTGCGCAATAAGTGTGGCTTTTGCAGGACACACCGCTGATCATATCGTAACGGTCAGCATTACTAACAATGTTCTGCTGTAGTAATTTACAGTTGTGGTGTATGGGCCGTTACCCCAAAGCTCTCTTTTAAATGACAGCTATCAAATATTTTGAACGAGGGCGCAAATGCCCGGATGAAACTGTTAAAACCAGGCACAAGAAAGTGTCTGAAAATTCCCCAGATTCTTCACTTAGCATTTGGGGGACCAACGACAACGGAGACAAAAAGCCACCGAAGGGGGGAAGGGTCTGGTGAAAAGACTTTCTCCTGCACGGAGAGTCAGTAATGTAGTCTCAAAGAGCCTTTGGTGTCTATTCACTTTGTGAACTGCGTGGCCTATTGAAATGTCACTGCGTATTTGCCAATGAAGCTCCCTGCTGTGTAATACTGTGTCTGCGTGTCTTCAAAACAAACGGCCACCAATGGAGAGACTACAGGCCAGCTCCACTTCCATGTGTTCCTTAACAGTGCGCCTTCCTTTTACTTTGCAGGGGCGGGGAGTACTTTTATTAGGTTAAAAGCACTTTTCTGAGTATTTCCAAATAAGACTTTTGCTTAAGTTTAATCTAAAAGTAACATGGTCAATCAAAAAGTCATCTGCTAACACTGACTTCCTTACACAAAAAACATGGTTCTTCAGGTGTTCTTTAGTAACGACTATGGCTCGATATAGAGCCATGAGCACTCAAAGAACAATCTGCTTGCTTAAAGGCTTCTTTGCATGGTGAAGTGGTTCTTTAGACTGAGGGAGGCCTATATGCTTAGTTCTGAATGACTTTTTTATTTAATTAAAGAAACAACAACTTGTGAATTACGTCGGTTATCAGTTTTCACTACCTTGTCAACGTGTCATTCCCAGTCAGTTGTTCTACAGGCTATTTTTCTGTGATTTCTTTGCCTCATTGACTGCTGACCCTCAGCGTTTGAACAGTAAACTCAGTCTTTGCTGTGTCTGCAGGCTTTGCACTGTGCCTGTTAACTGTCTGCTTTCTTTCTTTTTGCCATGCGGATGTGGAGGTGGTTTCTTGTCTTTCTTTCTCCTTGTAGGAGGCATCCTTTATTTTCCTCAGAGAGGAAGTGACTAATGTGAGCTTTAAGTTCAGGTTTCCGTGTGATGTTCACCCACAATGGCATTGAGCTCCATTCACAGAGCCCATCAGTCAGAGTCAACAAGCCTGCTCTCTGTGACACAGGTCATGTGATCTGGTCTGAGTGTAACCATTAAATGGTAGGTATAACTATACATACATACTCATATACTTACATATGTATATATTTATTTAAACCACCTCCCTGTTTCTGTACTCATTTACCATTTTATCAGCTCCATTTTGCAGTATGCGCACTACAATTGCAGGCTGTAGTCCATCTGTTTGTGTCTGATCCACTCATATCAGTGTAACACATACTAACATGGCACTACATCAGTGTCCCTGCAGTGCTGAGAATGATCCACCACCCAAATAATGCCTGCTCTGTGGTGGTCTTGTAGGGGTCCTGACCATTGAAGAACAGGGTGAAAGGCTAACATAATATGCAGAGAAACAGATGGACTACAATCTAATTGTAGAACTAGAAAGTGCACCTATGTGGTAAGTGGAGCTGATAAAATGGATGATGAGTATAGAAGAAGGTGGTTTATGCTGTGGCTGATCGGAGTATATGTATATGTATATATACACTATATTTCCAAAAGTAAAGTACCTCACTCGTCTGCCTTCACATGCATATGAAATTGAGTGAGATCCCATTCTTAATCCATAGGGTTTAATAAGATGTCGGTCCACTCTTTGCAGAAATAACAACTTCAGCTCTTCTGGGAAAGCTTTCCACAAGGGTTAGGAATGTGTTTATGGGAATTTTTTACCATTCTTCCAGAAGCGCATTTGTGAAGTCAGAAACTGATGTTGGACGAGAAGGCCTGGCTCACAGTCTAATTCATCCCAAAGGTGTTCTACTGGGCTGAGGTCAGGACTCTGTGTAGGCCAGTCAAGCTCTTCCACACCAAACTCACTCATCCGTGTCTTTATGGACCTTGCTTTGTGCACTGGTGTGCAGTCATGTTGGAAAAGGAAGGGGCTGTCCCCAAACTGTTCCCACAAAGTTGGGAGCATGACATTGTCCAAAATCTCTTGGTCTGTCCAAAATTGTCCAAAATCTCTTGGTCTGCTGAAGCATTAAGAGTTCCTTTCACTGGAACTAAGGGGCCGAGCCCAACTCCTGAAAAACAACCCCACACCATAATCCCCCCTCCACCAAACTTTACACTTGGCACAATGCAGCCAGACAAGTACCGTTCTCCTGGGAACCACCAAACCCAGACTCGTTCACCGGATTGCCAGACGGAGAAGCGTGATTCATAATTCCAGAGAACATGTCCCCACTGCTCTAGAGTCCAGTGGAAGTGCTTTACACCACTGCATTCGGCGCTTTGCACTGCGCTTGGTAATGTGAGGCTTGGATGCAGCTGCTCGGCCTTGGAAACTCATTCCATGAAGCTCCCTACACTCTGTTCTTGAGCTAATCTGATTAAGTTTGGAAGTCTGTAGTGATTGTGCAGAAAGTTGACAACCTCTGTGCACTATGCACCTCAGCATCCGCTGACCCCGCTCTGTCATTTTACGTGGTCTATCACTTCTTGGCTGAGTTGCTGTCGTTCCCAGTCACTTCCACTTTGTTATAATCCCACTGACAGTTGACTGTGGAATACTTAGTAGTGAGGAAATTTCATGATTGGACTTGGCATCCTATCACGGTACAACACTGGAATTCACTGGAAGTGATTGGAACACCTATATTCAATGATTTGGATGGGTGAGTGAATACGTTTGGAAGTATAGTGTATATGTATATGTGTATTTTAATAAATTTGTGCATTTGTGAATTAAGTCATTTTAAGGCCTCTAGATAATAGCATTTATACACTATGTACACTGTAGAAGTTATTATTGTACATAAAATAACATAAATATTAAATATAACAAGTGATTCCAATCCTTTGAACAGCAGTGTAGGTTGTGTTGTGTGTGAATGTATTTGTGAATTTGTGGATTTACGCACCTTACCTTACCTTGTATGAAATTATATATAAACTCAGTCAGTGAATGTTTATTTTAATATCAAAAGCTTGGCGCTCTGATCAAAGAAATAGTATGACAAAAATTAAATTTACTTTATTTTACACTTATCCTAAATGTAGTCAATCAGCCAAGACATATCTGGTCTCCAAGTTTTGCTTCTTTAGTTTGTAACTGGAGCTGAAAGGCTAACAATGTTAACAAACAGTGGAAGTCAGTAGTCACCCAAACCATTTCCACAGTGGCAGTTATTATTAACAAAAAAGTTTGAGCCCCATTGTAATGTTAATGTTATATATGCTCCCACTCCCAACTGAGGATGAATAATTGCTTAACTGGCTCTTGTCTAAAAGAAAAGTGAAGTTAAAATAAGTAAGAAAGTGGATTCAGGTGAACAGGTCAATATATTTACTTGCATCTTGGTCAGTTTAGTTCAGTTGGAAATTATCACAATTATCGTTATGTGATAGGACCAAATACTAAATGAAGACTGAATACTAAAAAGTTTTAAAAGCTTGCAGTTGGTGCCAACTAGTTCAGGAAAAAAAACAACCATACAATGATTTTATATTTGTTCAAGTGCTTGTTTTGCTAAGTCCTACTTTCCTAAAAGGATTAGGCCAATAGAAATAGCAATGCGTCCAATCAACAGCTTTTTGAAATCAGGCTTAAATATAGACTTTTCACACATTTGAGGCAATTACAGTGCAGTCCCAATGGTACTGGAGTAAACACTACACATGGAGCTTAAACAAGGATCAGAGGAACAAGAGTTATGAAAACACTTGTGTCATGTGACCTCTAAGTGCACATTGAAGCTATTGTGCATGTTCACAAGAATGTGTGTGTGTGTGTGTATGCGTGTGTGTGTGTGTGTGTTCATAAATTCATGCATGTAGGAGCATGTGCTGTGTGTGTTGGATCACCTTAAAACAGCACCATCAAACACTCTAGATCTCTAAGTTTCACCAACCAAAATCCAGCCCAGCTCTTCAGTCTTCATCAGCTACAACCAGCAAAAACCTGTGACCTGCTCTTCCATTTTCTGCCACAGAGTAGTCCATGCATTCAACTTTGCAACCTATATGCTAATTCTGGACAGTAATGATAAAATTGAATGTCACAACATTTTCAAAATATGTCAACGTATCATGGTATTTTATGATATTAAGCTTCCATTGATAAAGTGAATTATGCTTCCTAAGTTCTGGTACTCTGTTAAAATGTGTTTTAATCTCGCACAGCTTGTTTTGATTAGACTGTTTTGTTCTATTTTCTTCTCCTAAAAGGGGAAATGTAAATATAACTAGACATAAACCAAATTTTCTGCAAAGCAATCTGAAGCACCCAGTTAATGACATGTATTACAGTTAATAATGTGTGTAATCTGTCAATAGCACTAAAACCAAAATTCACCAATGCTGTCCTATTTCTGCCACTTGTAAAATGAACATTAATCTGTTTCAGCTCACGATATCTCATAATAATGAGATACCTCATTTTTATTTCATACTTGAGATACCATTCTCTACATAATCATACATAATGAGATTTCATAAATAATGAGGTACTTATTATTTAATATCTCATAATAATATAATTATATCACAAGAGTGTACTATTCAATTTAATTATACCCTTTATATGCTGCCTTAATTATCTATCTATGAATATCTAGTAATCATGAAATATCAAGAAAATGTCACAAGATAGTAAGGCACAGTCATGAGATGATGTCTTGTAATTTTAGTATACTGCCATTATTATGAGAGAGTAAGATAACAATAACAGTATAAAATAGCATAACAGTGAGATACTAAGTCATAATAGTAAACGAATGAGTAATAATTTTTAGCACATCATTATTGTGAAGTTCAATGTAATAACTATGAGACATTGTCATAGTGAGATATTAAGTCATAATAGCAAGATACAAAGTTATAATTATGAGATAGCAAGTCATAGTAATAATTGAGTCATAATAAGTAATAATATATCATTCTGAATAAATCATAATTATGAGATAGGAAGTCATAATAGTGAAATAATAAGTAATAATTGTGAGGTAGTAAGTCATAATAATGAAGTATGAAGTAATAATTATGGGATAGTGCCTCATAATTGCAAGATCCCTTCTCATCATCATGAGGTATTTAGTCATAATTCCGAGAAAGGCTCTCATTGTCAAGGTGATTTATTAAATGGCTTACTTTCTTTTTAAGTCTACCGACTCCAGACTAATGACATACATGCTGCAGCACTAACAGTGCGCCAACCTAGAAAACTCATGTGAGCATAGGGAAAAGCGAGGGAGCAGGGGAATGTGATAATGCTAGGAGTGTTGGAGAGTCCTGCACATCTGTCTTTGGGGATAAATCTGTCAGCACTTAAGCGTTAGCCTACAGGGGGCAAGAACGGAGCGGGCCCTGCCTCATTAAAGATGGATGCTCCTTCGAGTGATTTTGGGCTGATAAAAGTCCCACTGAGATGTGTGTAGGTATGTGTTTGAGTGTGTGTGTGCTCCGGTCTGTTTAGCATGCATTAAACAGTCTATTTCTGCTTTAGCTATGCGGTGGACTCTGTCTTTAGAAGGCCCATTGTAGGAGGAAAGTGTATGGTGTATGCACAGACACACACAGTTTGTTTACCCTTACGGACAGTTTGTTGCTTTTGAATAACATCACACAATGGCATGCTCGGGTAAGTGTGTGTTAACATCTAGCCATTGATCTTGTGTGTGTTCTCCACTCTTTGAAGTTTATTCATGTACAGTCAATGGGGAACAAAACCTTGCTGACTGCAGAGGATAGAGAGGAGGTCAAAAAGCTGCTGCCTTTAGTAACTGTTGGTGATTATAGTGCTCAGAATCATTCATCCATTCACCAGTCAGACGCAGGGAAGCCCAGCTAATAAACTTCACCATTAATCTCGCTCATACCCCATCTGTCTCTATTCCCACTCTTTCCATCATATTTCATTCTTTGTTTAGCCTTCAAACTATTCCATTCTCCTTCATCCCATTTAAAAATGAAAGCTGTTTTTTTCTTGCTTAACACCAGCTTTTGCTTTGAAAAATGTGCTTTGATCTTCTCAGCAATTTGCTTGGTGTCATTATTTTGTTTGTACTTATCAACATTGATGGTGCCTTCAATTAAGAAAAAAAAATCACAAAATCTTATTCAGACAATTGTGTTTGAATTCATACAATGGAAGGATGGACAGACGTGGATTTTTTTCAGATCTGAA
Source organism: Pygocentrus nattereri (assembly GCF_015220715.1). NCBI lineage: Eukaryota > Metazoa > Chordata > Actinopteri > Characiformes > Serrasalmidae > Pygocentrus > Pygocentrus nattereri. Next base: position 18,237,577 of record NC_051238.1, on the reverse strand, counting down.
GCAAGAGTGAAGCTTGATTTTCTCCTCTCTCTCAAAGATGAAAGCTTTAAGTGCTGTTTATCTGATGGTGACAGTTTTGGTGGTCTACCAGCTTTTGCATGGTTGTTAGGAGTCCCATTTTCTCTGTATCTTGTAATAATCTTCACTTGGACTTATCCGTTCTTTATGCAAGTGGATTATCTAATATCCTCAGAAATTTGTTAAGTGCTTGTAATACATTGGTTTAGACAGACGTCCAGGGCTGAATTCACTTCACAGTCCTGCCCTGACTGGAACAGATTTTGTTGGGAGGACCACAGTTGGACAAAATACTTTTTTTTAAATGATTTTTATTCATTCCGCTCCTTGCTCTTAGTGCACAGTTTTCTGTTTGGCAGTTTTCTTCATGTAATTATTCTATGTCATAATATATTTATAATACATGTCATAAAAACTAATCATTAAGAAATGTTTTTCTCTCTCTCCACCTGCTTCAGTCACTGCTGCTCCCACAATCCCCTGAGCAGAAGTTCAGTACAACACAGATACTAAACTTTTCACTTACTAACATGTCCACTGAGAAGATTGTTAGTCTGATCATTCCTTTAAAAGAGCTCAGTAACTCTGACATTTAGATCATCACATTGATTTATCAGTCTCTGATAACATGGAGAGATTGGGGTTCAGACATGACAGAACAGAACCCAGTTAATGACATGTATTACAGTTAATAGTGTGTGTAATCTGTCAATAGCACTAAAACCAAAATTCACCAATGCTGTCCTATTTCTGCCACTTGTAAAATGAACATTAATCTGTTTCAGCAGAACACAGGATCCAAACAACGAAGGCCGGAAGAAAGAAACACCAAACAATATCAACCACTTCAAACAACACAAAGACCAGCTAAGACAAGGGGCAAACACAGGGCTTAAATACAAGAGGGCTAACAAGGGATCACAAGACACCAGTGGAAACACAGGTGGGAACAATCAGGGGCAGAGTAACCAAATAAGGGGGCAGGACAGAAAAAACAAAACAAATGCACATGGAAGACCAGGAAGTAAACACGAGCACATGGACAGGACAAAGGTAAAGCACAAGCACATGAGGAGACTGGGAGGGGCCAATCATGACAGTAACTTGGCACTTGACACATAATTGTTGTATTTTGAATCCATATTCCAATAATATAGTATTTTGTTACTTCCCAACTCTGGAGAGGACACAGCTATAACTGGTTGGTTTTAAAATGGGAAGAATGGAAGAGTAAAAGTGGCAGGACGCACACACAACTAAAGAGTGGATGAATTAAATACTGATAGACTTATAAGATAGATATTTTGTTCAGTCCGTGTTGGAGGTTTTTGCATCATTGTCTGATGAATATGTTTCCTACTTTTTTCTGACACCTAAAAATGAATAACATTTAACTTGGTAAAGTTGACTGTAAGCTGAATAAATGAATGGGTGGTTTCGGGATGGTTTGGTTATATGGGAATATAAGCTAGGGCTTATTAAGGCAAGGCCCAAATGTTTAAGAGGATTAACTGAAAGTCTGATTTATTTAAGTAGCCCCTATCAATCTATCTTATTAGTCTTTGTACTCATATAACAAAAATGAACATACAGTACTTGAAATGAACAAACATGGACCGGTTTAGAACAGTACTCATATTGTCCAGTGCCACCACAACCCTACTACTATGAAAGGGTCAAACATTTGCTAGTGCCTGCAGCAGGACAAATGCATGCTGCATAATGTTGAGAGTGCTTAACATCCACATCCCATAATAACAGAAAGGCCCCGCACTTAACTGCATGCTTGACTGTGCCATATTTGAAACCTGGGCAGGTTTTTGCTGGTGGAATATTTATAGCGTCGCATTAAGCTAGGACTCAAGCGTGTTGCAGTGTGCCATTGCGACATCCTCTTCCCTCTGTCGAGGCCTGCCCAAAAATGCCTGGCTCAAGGCTGTTTGCATAAGCTGTAGTGTTGCGAGTGCATATCTAACCATTCATTACATATTGACCTCACTTATGTCTGAGCTACTGGTTGATACTGATAAATATTGATATGACAGGTTTGCAGGGCTGTATAATGAGGGGAAAAAGTAGAAAAGAAATAGAGAAAATTAAAAGTTTTATATCTGGAAATAGCAAATTGCAGAAAATTAGTTAACAATGGTTATGCAAAGAGGTATTGGTGTTGTTCAATCGAAAGAATCATATAAGAAAAATAAATTATTATAATTCGGGATAAAAGCTGGTTAATAGCAAGAAAAAAACAGGAAAGATGATGAGTACAACATGAAAAACGCAAAACTTGTCAATAAAAGTACCATGGAGAAAAAATGAATAACTGCATACACAGTGATTAGAGGGGAAAAGAACTGGTGAAATTATGGTAAAATACTAATTGATTGACCATAAAAAGTCAAGTTAGTCTAAAACAGCAGTCTCATGCCTCTTTTGTGGATAGTAAGTGCCACTACAGCCTCCCTGCCCTCCCAAACTTTCTCAACAGCTGTTGCTGACCTGCACATAGAGACATGCCCTGTTCCATGACTTTACAGATGTCTCATTAAGTCGTGAATGGTGCTTGATTGCATTAATTGCATTTTGATACTATTTTATAACAACTAACTTTTTAAACAAGTACCATGTTTCCAGATTTTTCCATGGTCTACTTAGCAGTACCCCAGGAAGTCATGACCCCCTGTTTGAGATCCACTGGTCTAAGAGAATATCTGTAGATGTCTGACCCCTAAGTTTTATACTGTACTGTGCTGAGGTACCAGTATTATTGTAAAATAGCATATTCCTTTCACTTTATTAGGAACACCTCTACACTTGCTTAGTCATGCAATTACCCAATCAGCCAATCATGTGGCAGCAGTGCAATACATAAAATCAGACAGACATGGATGAAGAGCATCCGTTAATGTTGTCTTTCGACTGTAGTTGTTGCTGACCTGCTGGGATTTTGACTGCTGAAACACCTTGTTGATGAGAGGGAGCAGAATGGCCACACTTTTTCTCAAACATTTATGACTGCATGTCATTAAAGAACCACCAGACATACAACCTCACACCCTGGTTAATAACTTTAAGACATAACATAACATAAAACCACATAACAGACAATAATATAATTAATAATCATAATGGATATAGCTTTCAGACTTGTTCAAGCTGACAGGAAGCCAAAAGCATAAAAGAATCTCTAAAAACACATCGAAACCCTTATAGATGGGCTACAACAGATGAAGACCACGCTCCAGAGTGGGGCCACAGTTGGGTTCGAAAAACTGACAATAGGAAAAACAGCTCCTGGTCTGGTGAATCTCAATAACTTCTGAAAAAGGACTTTGGTGTAAAACAGCACAAATCCAACCTGCCTTGTTTTATCAGTTCGAGCTGGTGGTGCTGGTGTAATAGAGGGGAATGATTTTTCAACACACATTGGGTCCCCTA